>NW_024610247.1:0-151843 GCF_016920785.2 Ixodes scapularis | reverse complement strand
CTCTCCAATAATTCGCTTTCACCGAGGCAATAGGCGAGATCGTGGTCAGGGTGAACGAATAAAACGGCGCCAAACGTCTCTCGTCAGGCCGTGCTCTCTCCAATAATTCGCTTTCACCGAGGCAATAGCCGAGATCGTGGTCACGGTGAACGAATAAAACGGCGCCAAACGTCTCTCGTCAGGCCGTGCTCTCTCCAATAATTCGCTTTCACCGAGGCAATAGCCGAGATCGTGGTCACGGTGAACGAATAAAACGGCGCCAAACGTCTCTCGTCAGGCCGTGCTCTCTCCAATAATTCGCTTTCACCGAGGCAAAACCCGAGATCGTGGTCACGGTGAACGAATAAAACGGCGCCAAACGTCTCTCGTCAGGCCGTGCTCTCTCCAATAATTCGCTTTCACCGAGGCAATAGTCGAGATCGTGGTCACGGTGAACGAATAAAACCGCGCCGAACGTCTCTCGTCACGCCGTGCTCTCTCCAATTATTCGCTTTCACCGAGGCAATAGCCGAGATCGTGGTCACGGTGAACGAATAAAACGGCGCAAAACGTCTCTCGTCAGGCCGTGCTCTCTCCAATAATTCGCTTTCACCGAGGCAATAGCCGAGATCGTGGTCACGGTGAACGAATAAAACGGCGCCAAACGTCTCTCGTCAGGCCGTGCTCTCTCCAATAATTCGCTTTCACCGAGGCAATAGCCGAGATCGTGGTCACGGTGAACGAATAAAACGGCGCCAAACGTCTCTCGTCAAGCCGTGCTCTCTCCAATAATTCGCTTTCACCGAGGCAATAGCCGAGATCGTGGTCACGGTGAACGAATAAAACGGCGCCAAACGTCTCTCGTCAGGCCGTGCTCTCTCCAATAATTCGCTTTCACCGAGGCAATAGGCGAGATCGTGGTCAGGGTGAACGAATAAAACGGCGCCAAACGTCTCTCGTCAGGCCGTGCTCTCTCCAATAATTCGCTTTCACCGAGGCAATAGCCGAGATCGTGGTCACGGTGAACGAATAAAACGGCGCCAAACGTCTCTCGTCAGGCCGTGCTCTCTCCAATAATTCGCTTTCACCGAGGCAATAGCCGAGATCGTGGTCACGGTGAACGAATAAAACGGCGCCAAACGTCTCTCGTCAGGCCGTGCTCTCTCCAAAAATTCGCTTTCACCGAGGCAATAGCCGAGATCGTGGTCACGGTGAACGAATAAAACGGCGCCAAACGTCTCTCGTCAGGCCGTGCTCTCTCCAATAATTCGCTTTCACCGAGGCAATAGCCGAGATCGTGGTCACGGTGAACGAATAAAACGGCGCCAAACGTCTCTCGTCAGGCCGTGCTCTCTCCAATAATTCGCTTTCACCGAGGCAATAGCCGAGATCGTGGTCACGGTGAACGAATAAAACGGCGCCAAACGTCTCTCGTCAGGCCGT
The DNA here is from genome assembly GCF_016920785.2 of Ixodes scapularis. Classification (NCBI taxonomy): domain Eukaryota; kingdom Metazoa; phylum Arthropoda; class Arachnida; order Ixodida; family Ixodidae; genus Ixodes; species Ixodes scapularis. Next base: position 150,421 of record NW_024610247.1, on the reverse strand, counting down.
GCTCTCTCCAATAATTCGCTTTCACCGAGGCAATAGCCGAGATCGTGGTCACGGTGAACGAATAAAACGGCGCAAAACGTCTCTCGTCAGGCCGTGCTCTCTCCAATAATTCGCTTTCACCGAGGCAATAGCCGAGATCCTGGTCACGGTGAACGAATAAAACGGCGCCAAACGTCTCTCGTCAGGCCGTGCTCTCTCCAATAATTCGCTTTCACCGAGGCAATAGCCGAGATCGTGGTCACGGTGAACGAATAAAACCGCGCCGAACGTCTCTCGTCAGGCCGTGCTCTCTCCAATAATTCGCTTTCACCGAGGCAATAGCCGAGATCGTGGTCACGGTGAACGAATAAAACGGCGCCAAACGTCTCTCGTCAGGCCGTGCTCTCTCCAATAATTCGCTTTCACCGAGGCAATAGCCGAGATCGTGGTCACGGTGAACGAATAAAACGTCGCCAAACGTCTCTCGTCAGGCCGTGCTCTCTCCAATAATTCGCTTTCACCGAGGCAATAGGCGAGATCGTGGTCACGGTGAACGAATAAAACGGCGCCAAACGTCTCTCGTCAGGCCGTGCTCTCTCCAATAATTCGCTTTCACCGAGACAATAGCCGAGATCGTGGTCACGGTGAACGAATAAAACGTCGCCAAACGTCTCTCGTCAGGCCGTGCTCTCTCCAATAATTCGCTTTCACCGAGGCAATAGGCGAGATCGTGGTCACGGTGAACGAATAAAACGGCGCCAAACGTCTCTCGTCAGGCCGTGCTCTCTCCAATAATTCGCTTTCACCGAGGCAATAGCCGAGATCGTGTTCACGGTGAACGAATAAAACGGCGCCAAACGTCTCTCGTCAGGCCGTGCTCTCTCCAATAATTCGCTTTCACCGAGGCAATAGGCGAGATCGTGGTCACGGTGAACGAATAAAACGGCGCCAAACGTCTCTCGTCAGGCCGTGCTCTCTCCAATAATTCGCTTTCACCGAGACAATAGCCGAGATCGTGGTCACGGTGAACGAATAAAACGGCGCCAAACGTCTCTCGTCAGGCCGTGCTCTCTCCAATAATTCGCTTTCACCGAGGCAATAGGCGAGATCGTGGTCACGGTGAACGAATAAAACGGCGCCAAACGTCTCTCGTCAGGCCGGGCTCTCTCCAATAATTCGCTTTCACCGAGGCAATAGCCGAGATCGTGGTCACGGTGAACGAATAAAACGGCGCCAAACGTCTCTCGTCAGGTCGTGCTCTCTCCAATAATTCGCTTTCACCGAGGCAATAGCCGAGATCGTGGTCACGGTGAACGAATAACACGGCGCCAAACGTCTCTCGTCAGGCCGTGCTCTCTCCAATAATTCGCTTTCACCGAGGCAATAGCCGAGATCGTGGTCACGGTGAACGAATAAAACGGCGCCAAACGTCTCTCGTCAGGCCGTGCTCTCTCCAACAATTCGCTTTCACCGAGGCAATAGCCGAGATCGTGGTCACGGTGAACGAATAAAACGGCGCCAAACGTCTCTCGTCAGGCCGTGCTCTCTCCAATAATTCGCTTTCACCGAGGCAATAGCCGAGATCGTGGTCACGGTGAACGAAGAAAACGGCGCCAAACGTCTCTCGTCAGGCCGTGCTCTCTCCAATAATTCGCTTTCACCGAGGCAATAGCCGAGATCGTGGTCACGGTGAACGAATAAAACGGCGCCAAACGTCTCTCGTCAGGCCGTGCTCTCTCCAATAATTCGCTTTCACCGAGGCAATAGCCGAGATCGTGGTCACGGTGAACGAATAAAACCGCGCCGAACGTCTCTCGTCAGGCCGTGCTCTCTCCAATATTTCGCTTTCACCGAGGCAATAGCCGAGATCGTGGTCACGGTGAACGAATAAAACGGCGCCAAACGTCTCTCGTCAGGCCGTGCTCTCTCCAATAATTCGCTTTCACCGAGGCAATAGCCGAGATCGTGGTCACGGTGAACGAATAAAACGGCGCCAAACGTCTCTCGTCAGGCCGTGCTCTCTCCAATAATTCGCTTTCACCGAGGCAATAGCCGAGATCGTGGTCACGGTGAACGAATAAAACGGCGCCAAACGTCTCTCGTCAGGCCGTGCTCTCTCCAATAATTCGCTTTCACCGAGGCAATAGGCGAGATCGTGGTCACGGTGAACGAATAAAACGGCGCCAAACGTCTCTCGTCAGGCCGTGCTCTCTCCAATAATTCGCTTTCACCGAGGCAATAGGCGAGATCGTGGTCACGGTGAACGAATAAAACGGCGCCAAACGTCTCTCGTCAGGCCGTGCTCTCTCCAATAATTCGCTTTCACCGAGGCAATAGCCGAGATCGTGGTCACGGTGAACGAATAAAACGGCGCAAAACGTCTCTCGTCAGGCCGTGCTCTCTCCAATAATTCGCTTTCACCGAGGCAATAGCCGAGATCGTGGTCACGGTGAACGAATAAAACGGCGCCAAACGTCTCTCGTCAGGCCGTGCTCTCTCCAATAATTCGCTTTCACCGAGGCAATAGCCGAGATCGTGGTCACGGTGAACGAATAAAACGGCGCCAAACGTCTCTCGTCAGGCCGTGCTCTCTCCAATAATTCGCTTTCACCGAGGCAATAGCCGAGATCGTGGTCACGGTGAACGAATAAAACGGCGCCAAACGTCTCTCGTCAGGCCGTGCTCTCTCCAATAATTCGCTTTCACCGAGGCAATAGGCGAGATCGTGGTCACGGTGAACGAATAAAACGGCGCCAAACGTCTCTCGTCAGGCCGTGCTCTCTCCAATAATTCGCTTTCACCGAGGCAATAGCCGAGATCGTGGTCACGGTGAACGAATAAAACGGCGCCAAACGTCTCTCGTCAGGCCGTGCTCTCTCCAATAATTCGCTTTCACCGAGGCAATAGCCGAGATCGTGGTCACAGTGAACGAATAAAACGGCGCCAAACGTCTCTCGTCAGGCCGTGCTCTCTCCAATAATTCGCTTTCACCGAGGCAATAGCCGAGATCGTGGTCACGGTGAACGAATAAAACGGCGCCAAACGTCTCTCGTCAGGCCGTGCTCTCTCCAATAATTCGCTTTCACCGAGGCAAAACCCGAGATCGTGGTCACGGTGAACGAATAAAACGGCGCCAAACGTCTCTCGTCAGGCCGTGCTCTCTCCAATAATTCGCTTTCACCGAGGCAATAGTCGAGATCGTGGTCACGGTGAACGAATAAAACCGCGCCGAACGTCTCTCGTCAGGCCGTGCTCTCTCCAATTATTCGCTTTCACCGAGGCAATAGCCGAGATCGTGGTCACGGTGAACGAATAAAAACGGCGCAAAACGTCTCTCGTCAGGCCGTGCTCTCTCCAATAATTCGCTTTCACCGAGGCAATAGCCGAGATCGTGGTCACGGTGAACGAATAAAACGGCGCCAAACGTCTCTCGTCAGGCCGTGCTCTCTCCAATAATTCGCTTTCACCGAGGCAATAGCCGAGATCGTGGTCACGGTGAACGAATAAAACGGCGCCAAACGTCTCTCGTCAGGCCGTGCTCTCTCCAATAATTCGCTTTCACCGAGGCAATAGCCGAGATCGTGGTCACGGTGAACGAATAAAACCGCGCCGAACGTCTCTCGTCAGGCCGTGCTCTCTCCAATAATTCGCTTTCACCGAGGCAATAGCCGAGATCGTGGTCACGGTGAACGAATAAAACGGCGCCAAACGTCTCTCGTCAGGCCGTGCTCTCTCCAATAATTCGCTTTCACCGAAGCAATAGCCGAGATCGTGGTCACGGTGAACGAATAAAACCGCGCCGAACGTCTCTCGTCAGGCCGTGCTCTCTCCAATAATTCGCTTTCACCGAGGCAATAGCCGAGATCGTGGTCACGGTGAACGAATAAAACGGCGCCGAACGTCTCTCGTCAGGCCGTGCTCTCTCCAATAATTCGCTTTCACCGAGGCAATAGCCGAGATCGTGGTCACGGTGAACGAATAAAACCGCTCCGAACGTCTCTCGTCAGGCCGTGCTCTCTCCAATAATTCGCTTTCACCGAGGCAATAGCCGAGATCGTGGTCACGGTGAACGAATAAAACGGCGCCAAACGTCTCTCGTCAGGCCGTGCTCTCTCCAATAATTCGCTTTCACCGAGGCAATAGCCGAGATCGTGGTCACGGTGAACGAATAAAACGGCGCCAAACGTCTCTCGTCAGGCCGTGCTCTCTCCAATAATTCGCTTTCACCGAGGCAATAGCCGAGATCGTGGTCACGGTGAACGAATAAAACCGCGCCGAACGTCTTTCGTCAGGCCGTGCTCTCTCCAATAATTCGCTTTCACCGAGGCAATAGCCGAGATCGTGGTCACGGTGAACGAATAAAACCGCGCCAAACGTCTCTCGTCAGGCCGTGCTCTCTCCAATAATTCGCTTTCACCGAGGCAATAGGCGAGATCGTGGTCACGGTGAACGAATAAAACCGCGCCAAACGTCTCTCGTCAGGCCGTGCTCTCTCCAATAATTCGCTTTCACCGAGGCAATAGGCGAGATCGTGGTCACGGTGAACGAATAAAACCGCGCCAAACGTCTCTCGTCAGGCCGTTCTCTCTCCAATAATTCGCTTTCACCGAGGCAATAGGCGAGATCGTGGTCACGGTGAACGAATAAAACGGCGCCAAACGTCTCTCGTCAGGCCGTGGTCTCTCCAATAATTCGCTTTCACCGAGGCAATAGGCGAGATCGTGGTCACGGTGAACGAATAAAAACCGCGCCGAACGTCTCTCGTCAGGCCGTGCTCTCTCCAATAATTCGCTTTCACCGAGGCAATAGGCGAGATCGTGGTCACGGTGAACGAATAAAACCGCGCCAAACGTCTCTCGTCAGGCCGTGGTCTCCTCCAATAATTCGCTTTCACCGAGGCAAAAGGCGAGATCGTGGTCACGGTGAACGAATAAAACCGCGCCCAAACGTCTCTCGTCAGGCCGTGCTCTCTCCAATAATTCGCTTTCACCGAGGCAATAGGCGAGATTCGTGGTCACGGTGAACGAATAAAACCGCGCCAAACGTCTCTCGTCAGGCCGTGCTCTCTCCAATAATTCGCTTTCACCGAGGCAATAGGCGAGATCGTGGTCACGGTGAACGAATAAAACGGCGCCAAACGTCTCTCGTCAGGCCGTGCTCTCTCCAATAATTCGCTTTCACCGAGGCAATAGCCGAGATCGTGGTCACGGTGAACGAATAAAACCGCGCCGAACGTCTCTCGTCAGGCCGTGCTCTCCTCCAATAATTCGCTTTCACCGAGGCAATAGCCGAGATCGTGGTCACGGTGAAAGAATAAAACGGCGCAAAACGTCTCTCGTCAGGCCGTGCTCTCTCGAATAATTCGCTTTCACCGAGGCAATAGCCGAGATTGTGGTCACGGTGAACGAATAAAACGGCGTCAAACGTCTCTCGTCAGGCCGTGCTCTCTCCAATAATTCGCTTTCACCGAGGCAATAGCCGAGATCGTGGTCACGGTGAACGAATAAAACGGCGCCAAACGTCTCTCATCAGGCCGCGCCTCTCTCCAATAATTCGCTTTCACCGAGGCAATAGCCGAGATCGTGGTCACGGTGAACGAATAAAACCGCGCCGAACGTCTCTCGTCAGGCCGTGCTCTCTCCAATAATTCGCTTTCACCGAGGCAATAGCCGAGATCGTGGTCACGGTGAACGAATAAAAACGGCGCCAAAACGTCTCTCGTCAGGCCGTGCTCTCTCCAATAATTCGCTTTCACCGAGGCAATAGCCGAGATCGTGGTCACGGTGAACGAATAAAACGGCGCCAAACGTCTCTCGTCAGGCCGTGCTCTCTCCAATAATTCGCTTTCACCGAAGCAATAGCCGAGATCGTGGTCACGGTGAACGAATAAAACCGCGCCGAACGTCTCTCGTCAGGCCGTGCTCTCTCCAATAATTCGTTTTCACCGAGGCAATAGCCGAGATCGTGGTCACGGTGAACGAATAAAACGGCGCCGAACGTCTCTCGTCAGGCCGTGCTCCCCTCCAATAATTCGCTTTCACCGAGGCAATAGCCGAGATCGTGGTCACGGTGAACGAATAAAACCGCGCCGAACGTCTCTCGTCAGGCCGTGCTCTCTCCAATAATTCGCTTTCACCGAGGCAATAGCCGAGATCGTGGTCACGGTGAACGAATAAAAACGGCGCCAAACGTCTCTCGTCAGGCCGTGCTCTCTCCAATAATTCGCTTTCACAGAGGCAATAGCCGAGATCGTGGTCACGGTGAACGAATAAAACGGCGCCAAACGTCTCTCGTCAGGCCGTGCTCTCTCCAATAATTCGCTTTCACCGAGGCAATAGCCGAGATCGTGGTCACGGTGAACGAATAAAACCGCGCCGAACGTCTCTCGTCAGGCCGTGCTCTCTCCAATAATTCGCTTTCACCGAGGCAATAGCCGAGATCGTGGTCACGGTGAACGAATAAAACCGCGCCAAACGTCTCTCGTCAGGCCGTGCTCTCTCCAATAATTCGCTTTCACCGAGGCAATAGGCGAGATCGTGGTCACGGTGAACGAATAAAACCGCGCCAAACGTCTCTCGTCAGGCCGTGCTCTCTCCAATAATTCGCTTTCACCGAGGCAATAGGCGAGATCGTGGTCACGGTGAACGAATAAAACCGCGCCAAACGTCTCTCGTCAGGCCGTTCTCTCTCCAATAATTCGCTTTCACCGAGGCAATAGGCGAGATCGTGGTCACGGTGAACGAATAAAACGGCGCCAAACGTCTCTCGTCAGGCCGTGGTCTCTCCAATAATTCGCTTTCACCGAGGCAATAGGCGAGATCGTGGTCACGGTGAACGAATAAAACCGCGCCGAACGTCTCTCGTCAGGCCGTGCTCTCTCCAATAATTCGCTTTCACCGAGGCAATAGGCGAGATCGTGGTCACGGTGAACGAATAAAACCGCGCCAAACGTCTCTCGTCAGGCCGTGGTCTCTCCAATAATTCGCTTTCACCGAGGCAATAGCCGAGATCGTGGTCACGGTGAACGAATAAAACGGCGCCAAACGTCTCTCATCAGGCCGCGCTCTCTCCAATAATTCGCTTTCACCGAGGCAATAGCCGAGATCGTGGTCACAGTGAACGAATAAAACCGCGCCGAACGTCTCTCGTCAGGCCGTGCTCTCTCCAATAATTCGCTTTCACCGAGGCAATAGCCGAGATCGTGGTCACGGTGAACGAATAAAACGGCGCCAAACGTCTCTCGTCAGGCCGTGCTCTCTCCAATAATTCGCTTTCACCGAGGCAATAGCCGAGATCGTGGTCACGGTGAACGAATAAAACGGCGCCAAACGTCTCTCGTCAGGCCGTGCTCTCTCCAATAATTCGCTTTCACCGAAGCAATAGCCGAGATCGTGGTCACGGTGAACGAATAAAACCGCGCCGAACGTCTCTCGTCAGGCCGTGCTCTCTCCAATAATTCGCTTTCACCGAGGCAATAGCCGAGATCGTGGTCACGGTGAACGAATAAAACGGCGCCGAACGTCTCTCGTCAGGCCGTGCTCCCTCCAATAATTCGCTTTCACCGAGGCAATAGCCGAGATCGTGGTCACGGTGAACGAATAAAACCGCGCCGAACGTCTCTCGTCAGGCCGTGCTCTCTCCAATAATTCGCTTTCACCGAGGCAATAGCCGAGATCGTGGTCACGGTGAACGAATAAAACGGCGCCAAACGTCTCTCGTCAGGCCGTGCTCTCTCCAATAATTCGCTTTCACCGAGGCAATAGCCGAGATCGTGGTCACGGTGAACGAATAAAACGGCGCCAAACGTCTCTCGTCAGGCCGTGCTCTCTCCAATAATTCGCTTTCACCGAGGCAATAGCCGAGATCGTGGTCACGGTGAACGAATAAAACCGCGCCGAACGTCTCTCGTCAGGCCGTGCTCTCTCCAATAATTCGCTTTCACCGAGGCAATAGCCGAGATCGTGGTCACGGTGAACGAATAAAACCGCGCCAAACGTCTCTCGTCAGGCCGTGCTCTCTCCAATAATTCGCTTTCACCGAGGCAATAGGCGAGATCGTGGTCACGGTGAACGAATAAAACCGCGCCAAACGTCTCTCGTCAGGCCGTGCTCTCTCCAATAATTCGCTTTCACCGAGGCAATAGGCGAGATCGTGGTCACGGTGAACGAATAAAACCGCGCCAAACGTCTTTCGTCAGGCCGTTCTCTCTCCAATAATTCGCTTTCACCGAGGCAATAGGCGAGATCGTGGTCACGGTGAACGAATAAAACGGCGCCAAACGTCTCTCGTCAGGCCGTGGTCTCTCCAATAATTCGCTTTCACCGAGGCAATAGGCGAGATCGTGGTCACGGTGAACGAATAAAACCGCGCCGAACGTCTCTCGTCAGGCCGTGCTCTCTCCAATAATTCGCTTTCACCGAGGCAATAGGCGAGATCGTGGTCACGGTGAACGAATAAAACCGCGCCAAACGTCTCTCGTCAGGCCGTGGTCTCTCCAATAATTCGCTTTCACCGAGGCAAAAGGCGAGATCGTGGTCACGGTGAACGAATAAAACCGCGCCAAACGTCTCTCGTCAGGCCGTGCTCTCTCCAATAATTCGCTTTCACCGAGGCAATAGGCGAGATCGTGGTCACGGTGAACGAATAAAACCGCGCCAAACGTCTCTCGTCAGGCCGTGCTCTCTCCAATAATTCGCTTTCACCGAGGCAATAGGCGAGATCGTGGTCACGGTGAACGAATAAAACCGCGCCGAACGTCTCTCGTCAGGCCGTGCTCTCTCCAATAATTCGCTTTCACCGAGGCAATAGCCGAGATCGTGGTCACGGTGAACGAATAAAACGGCGCCAAACGTCTCTCGTCAGGCCGTGCTCTCTCCAATAATTCGCTTTCACCGAGGCAATAGCCGAGATCGTGGTCACGGTGAACGAATAAAACGGCGCCAAACGTCTCTCGTCAGGCCGTGCTCTCTCCAATAATATGCTTTCACCGAGGCAATAGCCGAGATCGTGGTCACGGTGAACGAATAAAACGGCGCCAAACGTCTCTCGTCAGGCCGTGCTCTCTCCAATAATTCGCTTTCACCGAGGCAATAGCCGAGATCGTGGTCACGGTGAACGAATAAAACGGCGCCAAACGTCTCTCGTCAGGCCGTGCTCTCTCCAATAATTCGCTTTCACCGAGGCAATAGCCGAGATCGTGGTCACGGTGAACGAATAAAACCGCGCCGAACGTCTCTCGTCAGGCCGTGCTCTCTCCAATAATTCGCTTTCACCGAGGCAATAGCCGAGATCGTGGTCACGGTGAACGAATAAAACCGCGCCAAACGTCTCTCGTCAGGCCGTGCTCTCTCCAATAATTCGCTTTCACCGAGGCAATAGCCGAGATCGTGGTCACGGTGAACGAATAAAACGGCGCCAAACGTCTCTCGTCAGGCCGTGCTCTCTCCAATAATTCGCTTTCACCGAGGCAATAGCCGAGATCGTGGTCACGGTGAACGAATAAAACGGCGCCGAACGTCTCTCGTCAGGCCGTGCTCTCTCCAATAATTCGCTTTCACCGAGGCAATAGCCGAGATCGTGGTCACGGTGAACGAATAAAACGGCGCCAAACGTCTCTCGTCAGGCCGTGCTCTCTCCAATAATTCGCTTTCACCGAGGCAATAGCCGAGATCGTGGTCACGGTGAACGAATAAAACCGCGCCGAACGTCTCTCGTCAGGCCGTGCTCTCTCCAATAATTCGCTTTCACCGAGGCAATAGCCGAGATCGTGGTCACGGTGAACGAATAAAACGGCGCCAAACGTCTCTCGTCAGGCCGTGCTCTCTCCAATAATTCGCTTTCACCGAGGCAATAGCCGAGATCGTGGTCACGGTGAACGAATAAAACGGCGCCAAACGTCTCTCGTGAGGCCGTGCTCTCTCCAATAATTCGCTTTCACCGAGGCAATAGCCGAGATCGTGGTCACGGTGAACGAATAAAACGGCGCCAAACGACTCTCGTCAGGCCGTGCTCTCTCCAATAATTCGCTTTCACCGAGGCAATAGCCGAGATCGTGGTCACGGTGAACGAATAAAACCGCGCCGAACGTCTCTCGTCAGGCCGTGCTCTCTCCAAAAATTCGCTTTCACCGAGGCAATAGCCGAGATCGTGGTCACGGTGAACGAATAAAACCGCGCCAAACGTCTCTCGTCAGGCCGTGCTCTCTCCAATAATTCGCTTTCACCGAGGCAATAGGCGAGATCGTGGTCACGGTGAACGAATAAAACGGCGCCAAACGTCTCTCGTCAGGCCGTGCTCTCTCCAATAATTCGCTTTCACCGAGGCAATAGCCGAGATCGTGGTCACGGTGAACGAATAAAACCGCGCCGAACGTCTCTCGTCAGGCCGTGCTCTCTCCAATAATTCGCTTTCACCGAGGCAATAGCCGAGATCGTGGTCACGGTGAACGAATAAAAACGGCGCCAAACGTCTCTCGTCAGGCCGTGCTCTCTCCAATAATTCGCTTTCACCGAGGCAATAGCCGAGATCGTGGTCACGGTGAACGAATAAAACCGCGCCGAACGTCTCTCGTCAGGCCGTGCTCTCTCCAATAATTCGCTTTCACCGAGGCAATAGCCGAGATCGTGGTCACGGTGAACGAATAAAACGGCGCCAAACGTCTCTCGTCAGGCCGTGCTCTCTCCAATAATTCGCTTTCACCGAGGCAATAGGCGAGATCGTGGTCACGGTGAACGAATAAAACGGCGCCAAACGTCTCTCGTCAGGCCGTGCTCTCTCCAATAATTCGCTTTCACCGAGGCAATAGCCGAGATCGTGGTCACGGTGAACGAATAAAACGGCGCCAAACGTCTCTCGTCAGGCCGTGCTCAATCCAATAATTCGCTTTCACCGAGGCAATAGGCGAGATCGTGGTCACGGTGAACGAATAAAATGGCGCCAAACATCTCTCGTCAGGCCGTGCTCTCTCCAATAATTCGCTTTCACCGAGGCAATAGCCGAGATCGTGGTCACGGTGAACGAATAAAACCGCGCCGAACGTCTCTCGTCAGGCCGTGCTCTCTCCAATAATTCGCTTTCACCGAGGCAATAGCCGAGATCGTGGTCACGGTAAACGAATAAAACGGCGCCAAACGTCTCTCGTCAGGCCGTGCTCTCTCCAATAATTCGCTTTCACCGAGGCAATAGCCGAGATCGTGGTCACGGTGAACGAATAAAACGGCGCCAAACGTCTCTCGTCAGGCCGTACTCTCTCCAATAATTCGCTTTCACCGAGGCAATAGCCGAGATCGTGGTCACGGTGAAGGAATAAAACCGCGCCGAACGTCTCTCGTCAGGCCGTGCTCTCTCCAATAATTCGCTTTCACCGAGGCAATAGCCGAGATCGTGGTCACGGTGAACGAATAAAACGGCGCCAAACGTCTCTCGTCAGGCCGTGCTCTCTCCAATAATTCGCTTTCACCGAGGCAATAGCCGAGATCCTGGTCACGGTGAACGAATAAAACCGCGCCGAACGTCTCTCGTCAGGCCGTGCTCTCTCCAATAATTCGCTTTCACCGAGGCAATAGCCGAGATCGTGGTCACGGTGAACGAATAAAACCGCGCCGAACGTCTCTCGTCAGGCCGTGCTCTCTCCAATAATTCGCTTTCACCGAGGCAATAGCCGAGATCGTGGTCACGGTGAACGAATAAAACGGCGCCAAACGTCTCTCGTCAGGCCGTGCTCTCTCCAATAATTCGCTTTCACCGAGGCAATAGCCGAGATCGTGGTCACGGTTGAACGAATAAAACGGCGCCAAACGTCTCTCGTCAGGCCGTGCTCTCTCCAATAATTCGCTTTCACCGAGGCAATAGCCGAGATCGTGGTCACGGTGAACGAATAAAACCGCGCCGAACGTCTCTCGTCAGGCCGTGCTCTCTCCAATAATTCGCTTTCACCGAGGCAATAACCGAGATCGTGGTCACGGTGAACGAATAAAACGGCGCCAAACGTCTCTCGTCAGGCCGTGCTCTCTCCAATAATTCGCTTTCACCGAGGCAATACCCGAGATCGTGGTCACGGTGAACGAATAAAACGGCGCCAAACGTCTCTCGTCAGGCCGTGCTCTCTCCAATAATTCGCTTTCACCGAGGCAATAGCCGAGATCGTGGTCACGGTGAACGAATAAAACCGCGCCGAACGTCTCTCGTCAGGCCGTGCTCTCTCCAATAATTCGCTTTCACCGAGGCAATAGCCGAGATCGTGGTCACGGTGAACGAATAAAACGGCGACAAACGTCTCTCGTCAGGCCGTGCTCTCTCCAATAATTCGCTTTCACCGAGGCAATAGGCGAGATCGTGGTCACGGTGAACGAATAAAACCGCGCCGAACGTCTCTCGTCAGGCCGTGCTCTCTCCAATAATTCGCTTTCACCGAGGCAATAGCCGAGATCGTGGTCACGGTGAACGAATAAAACCGCGCCGAACGTCTCTCGTCAGGCCGTGCTCTCTCCAATAATTCGCTTTCACCGAGGCAATAGCCGAGATCGTGGTCACGGTGAACGAATAAAACGGCGCCAAACGTCTCTCGTCAGGCCGTGCTCTCTCCAATAATTCGCTTTCACCGAGGCAATAGCCGAGATCGTGGTCACGGTGAACGAATAAAACCGCGCCGAACGTCTCTCGTCAGGCCGTGCTCTCTCCAATAATTCGCTTTCACCGAGGCAATAGCCGAGATCGTGGTCACGGTGAACGAATAAAACCGCGCCGAACGTCTCTCGTCAGGCCGTGCTCTCTCCAATAATTCGCTTTCACCGAGGCAATAGCCGAGATCGTGGTCACGGTGAACGAATAAAACGGCGCCAAACGTCTCTCGTCAGGCCGTGCTCTCTCCAATATTTCGCTTTCACCGAGGCAATAGCCGAGATCGTGGTCACGGTGAACGAATAAAACGGCGCCAAACGTCTCTCGTCAGGCCGTGCTCTCTCCAATAATTCGCTTTCACCGAGGCAATAGCCGAGATCGTGGTCACGGTGAACGAATAAAACAGCGCCGAACGTCTCTCGTCAGGCCGTGCTCTCTCCAATAATACGCTTTCACCGAGGCAATAACCGAGATCGTGGTCACGGTGAACGAATAAAACGGCGCCAAACGTCTCTCGTCAGGCCGTGCTCTCTCCAATAATTCGCTTTCACCGAGGCAATAGCCGAGATCGTGGTCACGGTGAACGAATAAAACGGCGCCAAACGTCTCTCGTCAGGCCGTGCTCTCTCCAATAATTCGCTTTCACCGAGGCAATAGCCGAGATCGTTGTCACGGTGAACGAATAAAACCGCGCCGAACGTCTCTCGTCAGGCCGTGCTCTCTCCAATAATTCGCTTTCACCGAGGCAATAGCCGAGATCGTGGTAACGGTGAACGAATAAAACGGCGCCAAACGTCTCTCGTCAGGCCGTGCTCTCTCCAATAATTCGCTTTCACCGAGGCAATAGGCGAGATCGTGGTCACGATGAACGAATAAAACCGCGCCGAACGTCTCTCGTCAGGCCGTGCTCTCTCCAATAATTCGCTTTCACCGAGGCAATAGCCGAGATCGTGGTCACGGTGAACGAATAAAACCGCGCCGAACGTCTCTCGTCAGGCCGTGCTCTCTCCAATAATTCGCTTTCACCGAGGCAATAGCCGAGATCGTGGTCACGGTGAACGAATAAAACGGCGCCAAACGTCTCTCGTCAGGCCGTGCTCTCTCCAATAATTCGCTTTCACCGAGGCAATAGCCGAGATCGTGGTCACGGTGAACGAATAAAACGGCGCCAAACGTCTCTCGTCAGGCCGTGCTCTCTCCAATAATTCGCTTTCACCGAGGCAATAGCCGAGATCGTGGTCACGGTGAACGAATAAAACGGCGCCAAACGTCTCTCGTCAGGCCGTGCTCTCTCCAATAATTCGCTTTCACCGAGGCAATAGCCGAGATCGTGGTCACGGTGAACGAATAAAACGGCGCCAAACGTCTCTCGTCAGGCCGTGCTCTCTCCAATAATTCGCTTTCACCGAGGCAATAGCCGAGATCGTGGTCACGGTGAACGAATAAAACGGCGCCGAACGTCTCTCGTCAGGCCGTGCTCTCTCCAATAATTCGCTTTCACCGAGGCAATAGCCGAGATCGTGGTCACGGTGAACGAATAAAACGGCGCCAAACGTCTCTCGTCAGGCCGTGCTCTCTCCAATAATTCGCTTTCACCGAGGCAATAGCCGAGATCGTGGTCACGGTGAACGAATAAAACCGCGCCGAACATCTCTCGTCAGGCCGTGCTCTCTCCAATAATTCGCTTTCACCGAGGCAATAGCCGAGATCGTGGTCACGGTGAACGAATAAAACGGCGCCAAACGTCTCTCGTCAGGCCGTGCTCTCTCCAATAATTCGCTTTCACCGAGGCAATAGCCGAGATCGTGGTCACGGTGAACGAATAAAACGGCGCCAAACGTCTCTCGTCAGGCCGTGCTCTCTCCAATAATTCGCTTTCACCGAGGCAATAGCCGAGATCGTGGTCACGGTGAACGAATAAAACGGCGCCAAACGACTCTCGTCAGGCCGTGCTCTCTCCAATAATTCGCTTTCACCGAGGCAATAGCCGAGATCGTGGTCACGGTGAACGAATAAAACCGCGCCGAACGTCTCTCGTCAGGCCGTGCTCTCTCCAATAATTCGCTTTCACCGAGGCAATAGCCGAGATCGTGGTCACGGTGAACGAATAAAACCGCGCCAAACGTCTCTCGTCAGGCCGTGCTCTCTCCAATAATTCGCTTTCACCGAGGCAATAGGCGAGATCGTGGTCACGGTGAACGAATAAAACGGCGCCAAACGTCTCTCGTCAGGCCGTGCTCTCTCCAATAATTCGCTTTCACCGAGGCAATAGCCGAGATCGTGGTCACGGTGAACGAATAAAACCGCGCCGAACGTCTCTCGTCAGGCCGTGCTCTCTCCAATAATTCGCTTTCACCGAGGCAATAGCCGAGATCGTGGTCACAGTGAACGAATAAAACGGCGCCAAACGTCTCTCGTCAGGCCGTGCTCTCTCCAATAATTCGCTTTCACCGAGGCAATAGCCGAGATCGTGGTCACGGTGAACGAATAAAACCGCGCCGAACGTCTCTCGTCAGGCCGTGCTCTCTCCAATAATTCGCTTTCACCGAGGCAATAGCCGAGATCGTGGTCACGGTGAACGAATAAAACGGCGCCAAACGTCTCTCGTCAGGCCGTGCTCTCTCCAATAATTCGCTTTCACCGAGGCAATAGGCGAGATCGTGGTCACGGTGAACGAATAAAACGGCGCCAAACGTCTCTCGTCAGGCCGTGCTCTCTCCAATAATTCGCTTTCACCGAGGCAATAGCCGAGATCGTGGTCACGGTGAACGAATAAAACGGCGCCAAACGTCTCTCGTCAGGCCGTGCTCAATCCAATAATTCGCTTTCACCGAGGCAGTAGGCGAGATCGTGGTCACGGTGAACGAATAAAACGGCGCCAAACATCTCTCGTCAGGCCGTGCTCTCTCCAATAATTCGCTTTCACCGAGGCAATAGCCGAGATCGTGGTCACGGTGAACGAATAAAACCGCGCCGAACGTCTCTCGTCAGGCCGTGCTCTCTCCAATAATTCGCTTTCACCGAGGCAATAGCCGAGATCGTGGTCACGGTAAACGAATAAAACGGCGCCAAACGTCTCTTGTCAGGCCGTGCTCTCTCCAATAATTCGCTTTCACCGAGGCAATAGCCGAGATCGTGGTCACGGTGAACGAATAAAACGGCGCCAAACGTCTCTCGTCAGGCCGTACTCTCTCCAATAATTCGCTTTCACCGAGGCAATAGCCGAGATCGTGGTCACGGTGAAGGAATAAAACCGCGCCGAACGTCTCTCGTCAGGCCGTGCTCTCTCCAATAATTCGCTTTCACCGAGGCAATAGCCGAGATCGTGGTCACGGTGAACGAATAAAACGGCGCCAAACGTCTCTCGTCAGGCCGTGCTCTCTCCAATAATTCGCTTTCACCGAGGCAATAGCCGAGATCCTGGTCACGGTGAACGAATAAAACCGCGCCGAACGTCTCTCGTCAGGCCGTGCTCTCTCCAATAATTCGCTTTCACCGAGGCAATAGCCGAGATCGTGGTCACGGTGAACGAATAAAACCGCGCCGAACGTCTCTCGTCAGGCCGTGCTCTCTCCAATAATTCGCTTTCACCGAGGCAATAGCCGAGATCGTGGTCACGGTGAACGAATAAAACGGCGCCAAACGTCTCTCGTCAGGCCGTGCTCTCTCCAATAATTCGCTTTCACCGAGGCAATAGCCGAGATCGTGGTCACGGTGAACGAATAAAACGGCGCCAAACGTCTCTCGTCAGGCCGTGCTCTCTCCAATAATTCGCTTTCACCGAGGCAATAGCCGAGATCGTGGTCACGGTGAACGAATAAAACCGCGCCGAACGTCTCTCGTCAGGCCGTGCTCTCTCCAATAATTCGCTTTCACCGAGGCAATAACCGAGATCGTGGTCACGGTGAACGAATAAAACGGCGCCAAACGTCTCTCGTCAGGCCGTGCTCTCTCCAATAATTCGCTTTCACCGAGGCAATAGCCGAGATCGTGGTCACGGTGAACGAATAAAACGGCGCCAAACGTCTCTCGTCAGGCCGTGCTCTCTCCAATAATTCGCTTTCACCGAGGCAATAGCCGAGATCGTGGTCACGGTGAACGAATAAAACCGCGCCGAACGTCTCTCGTCAGGCCGTGCTCTCTCCAATAATTCGCTTTCACCGAGGCAATAGCCGAGATCGTGGTCACGGTGAACGAATAAAACGGCGCCAAACGTCTCTCGTCAGGCCGTGCTCTCTCCAATAATTCGCTTTCACCGAGGCAATAGGCGAGATCGTGGTCACGGTGAACGAATAAAACCGCGCCGAACGTCTCTCGTCAGGCCGTGCTCTCTCCAATAATTCGCTTTCACCGAGGCAATAGCCGAGATCGTGGTCACGGTGAACGAATAAAACCGCGCCGAACGTCTCTCGTCAGGCCGTGCTCTCTCCAATAATTCGCTTTCACCGAGGCAATAGCCGAGATCGTGGTCACGGTGAACGAATAAAACGGCGCCAAACGTCTCTCGTCAGGCCGTGCTCTCTCCAATAATTCGCTTTCACCGAGGCAATAGCCGAGATCGTGGTCACGGTGAACGAATAAAACCGCGCCGAACGTCTCTCGTCAGGCCGTGCTCTCTCCAATAATTCGCTTTCACCGAGGCAATAGCCGAGATCGTGGTCACGGTGAACGAATAAAACCGCGCCGAACGTCTCTCGTCAGGCCGTGCTCTCTCCAATAATTCGCTTTCACCGAGGCAATAGCCGAGATCGTGGTCACGGTGAACGAATAAAACGGCGCCAAACGTCTCTCGTCAGGCCGTGCTCTCTCCAATAATTCGCTTTCACCGAGGCAATAGCCGAGATCGTGGTCACGGTGAACGAATAAAACGGCGCCAAACGTCTCTCGTCAGGCCGTGCTCTCTCCAATAATTCGCTTTCACCGAGGCAATAGCCGAGATCGTGGTCACGGTGAACGAATAAAACCGCGCCGAACGTCTCTCGTCAGGCCGTGCTCTCTCCAATAATACGCTTTCACCGAGGCAATAACCGAGATCGTGGTCACGGTGAACGAATAAAACGGCGCCAAACGTCTCTCGTCAGGCCGTGCTCTCTCCAATAATTCGCTTTCACCGAGGCAATAGCCGAGATCGTGGTCACGGTGAACGAATAAAACGGCGCCAAACGTCTCTCGTCAGGCCGTGCTCTCTCCAATAATTCGCTTTCACCGAGGCAATAGCCGAGATCGTTGTCACGGTGAACGAATAAAACCGCGCCGAACGTCTCTCGTCAGGCCGTGCTCTCTCCAATAATTCGCTTTCACCGAGGCAATAGCCGAGATCGTGGTAACGGTGAACGAATAAAACGGCGCCAAACGTCTCTCGTCAGGCCGTGCTCTCTCCAATAATTCGCTTTCACCGAGGCAATAGGCGAGATCGTGGTCACGATGAACGAATAAAACCGCGCCGAACGTCTCTCGTCAGGCCGTGCTCTCTCCAATAATTCGCTTTCACCGAGGCAATAGCCGAGATCGTGGTCACGGTGAACGAATAAAACCGCGCCGAACGTCTCTCGTCAGGCCGTGCTCTCTCCAATAATTCGCTTTCACCGAGGCAATAGCCGAGATCGTGGTCACGGTGAACGAATAAAACGGCGCCAAACGTCTCTCGTCAGGCCGTGCTCTCTCCAATAATTCGCTTTCACCGAGGCAATAGCCGAGATCGTGGTCACGGTGAACGAATAAAACGGCGCCAAACGTCTCTCGTCAGGCCGTGCTCTCTCCAATAATTCGCTTTCACCGAGGCAATAGCCGAGATCGTGGTCACGGTGAACGAATAAAACGGCGCCAAACGTCTCTCGTCAGGCCGTGCTCTCTCCAATAATTCGCTTTCACCGAGGCAATAGCCGAGATCGTGGTCACGGTGAACGAATAAAACGGCGCCAAACGTCTCTCGTCAGGCCGTGCTCTCTCCAATAATTCGCTTTCACCGAGGCAATAGCCGAGATTGTGGTCACGGTGAACGAATAAAACGGCGCCAAACGTCTCTCGTCAGGCCGTGCTCTCTCCAATAATTCGCTTTCACCGAGGCAATAGCCGAGATCGTGGTCACGGTGAACGAATAAAACGGCGCCAAACGTCTCTCGTCAGGCCGTGCTCTCTCCAATAATTCGCTTTCACCGAGGCAATAGGCACGAGATCGTGGTCACGGTGAACGAATAAAACGGCGCCAAACGTCTCTCGTCAGGCCGTCCTCTCTCCAATAATTCGCTTTCACCGAGGCAATAGCCGAGATCGTGGTCACGGTGAACGAATAAAACGGCGCCAAACGTCTCTCGTCTGGCCGTGCTCTCTCCAATAATTCGCTTTCACCGAGGCAATAGCCGAGATCGTGGTCGCGGTGAACGAATAAAACGGCGCCAAACGTCTCTCGTCAGGCCGTGCTCTCTCCAATAATTCGCTTTCACCGAGGCAATAGCCGAGATCGTGGTCACGGTGAACGAATAAAACGGCGCCAAACGTCTCTCGTCAGGCCGTGCTCTCTCCAATAATTCGCTTTCACCGAGGCAATAGCCGAGATCGTGGTCACGGTGAACGAATAAAACGGCGCCAAACGTCTCTCGTCAGGCCGTGCTCTCTCCAATAATTCGCTTTCACCGAGGCAATAGCCGAGATCGTGGTCACGGTGAACGAATAAAACGGCGCCAAACGTCTCTCGTCAGGCCGTGCTCTCTCCAATAATTCGCTTTCACCGAGGCAATAGCCGAGATCGTGGTCACGGTGAACGAATAAAACGGCGCCAAACGTCTCTCGTCAGGCCGTGCTCTCTCCAATAATTCGCTTTCACCGAGGCAATAGCCGAGATCGTGGTCACGGTGAACGAATAAAACGGCGCCAAACGTCTCTCGTCAGGCCGTGCTCTCTCCAATAATTCGCTTTCACCGAGGCAATAGCCGAGATCGTGGTCACGGTGAACGAATAAAACGGCGCCAAACGTCTCTCGTCAGGCCGTGCTCTCTCCAATAATTCGCTTTCACCGAGGCAATAGGCGAGATCGTGGTCACGGTGAACGAATAAAACGGCGCCAAACGTCTCTCGTCAGGCCGTGCTCTCTCCAATAATTCGCTTTCACCGAGGCAATAGCCGAGATCGTGGTCACGGTGAACGAATAAAACGGCGCCAAACGTCTCTCGTCAGGCCGTGCTCTCTCCAATAATTCGCTTTCACCGAGGCAATAGCCGAGATCGTGGTCGCGGTGAACGAATAAAACGGCGCCAAACGTCTCTCGTCAGGCCGTGCTCTCTCCAATAATTCGCTTTCACCGAGGCAATAGCCGAGATCGTGGTCACGGTGAACGAATAAAACGGCGCCAAACGTCTCTCGTCAGGCCGTGCTCTCTCCAATAATTCGCTTTCACCCAGGCAATAGCCGAGATCGTGGTCACGGTGAACGAATAAAACGGCGCCAAACGTCTCTCGTCAGGCCGTGCTCTCTCCAATAATTCGCTTTCACCGAGGCAATAGCCGAGATCGTGGTCACGGTGAACGAATAAAACGGCGCCAAACGTCTCTCGTCAGGCCGTGCTCTCTCCAATAATTCGCTTTCACCGAGGCAATAGGCGAGATCGTGGTCACGGTGAACGAATAAAACGGCGCCAAACGTCTCTCGTCAGGCCGTGCTCTCTCCAATAATTCACTTTCACCGAGGCAATAGCCGAGATCGTGGTCACGGTGAACGAATAAAACGGCGCCAAACGTCTCTCGTCAGGCCGTGCTCTCTCCAATAATTCGCTTTCACCGAGGCAATAGCCGAGATCGTGGTCACGGTGAACGAATAAAACGGCGCCAAAACGTCTCTCGTCAGGCCGTGCTCTCTCCAATAATTCGCTTTCACCGAGGCAATAGCCGAGATCGTGGTCACGGTGAACGAATAAAACGGCGCCAAACGTCTCTCGTCAGGCCGTGCTCTCTCCAATAATTCGCTTTCACCGAGGCAATAGCCGAGATCGTGGTCACGGTGAACGAATAAAACGGCGCCAAACGTCTCTCGTCAGGCCGTGCTCTCTCCAATAATTCGCTTTCACCGAGGCAATAGCCGAGATCGTGGTCACGGTGAACGAATAAAACGGCGCCAAACGTCTCTCGTCAGGCCGTGCTCTCTCCAATAATTCGCTTTCACCGAGGCAATAGCCGAGATCGTGGTCACGGTGAACGAATAAAACGGCGCCAAACGTCTCTCGTCAGGCCGTGCTCTCTCCAATAATTCGCTTTCACCGAGGCAATAGCCGAGATCGTGGTCACGGTGAACGAATAAAACGGCGCCAAACGTCTCTCGTCAGGCCGTGCTCTCTCCAATAATTCGCTTTCACCGAGGCAATAGCCGAGATCGTGGTCACGGTGAACGAATAAAACGGCGCCAAACGTCTCTCGTCAGGCCGTGCTCTCTCCAATAATTCGCTTTCACCGAGGCAATATGCGAGATCGTGGTCACGGTGAACGAATAAAACGGCGCCAAACGTCTCTCGTCAGGCCGTGCTCTCTCCAATAATTCGCTTTCACCGAGGCAATAGCCGAGATCGTGGTCACGGTGAACGAATAAAACGGCGCCAAACGTCTCTCGTCAGGCCGTGCTCTCTCCAATAATTCGCTTTCACCGAGGCAATAGCCGAGATCGTGGTCACGGTGAACGAATAAAACGGCGCCAAACGTCTCTCGTCAGGCCGTGCTCTCTCCAATAATTCGCTTTCACCGAGGCAATAGCCGAGATCGTGGTCACGGTGATCGAATAAAACGGCGCCAAACGTCTCTCGTCAGGCCGTGCTCTCTCCAATAATTCGCTTTCACCGAGGCAATAGCCGAGATCGTGGTCACGGTGAACGAATAAAACGGCGGCAAACGTCTCTCGTCAGGCCGTGCTCTCTCCAATAATTCGCTTTCACCGAGGCAATAGGCGAGATCGTGGTCACGGTGAACGAATAAAACGGCGCCAAACGTCTCTCGTCAGGCCGTGCTCTCTCCAATAATTCGCTTTCACCGAGGCAATAGCCGAGATCGTGGTCACGGTGAACGAATACAACGGCGCCAAACGTCTCTCGTCAGGCCGTGCTCTCTCCAATAATTCGCTTTCACCGAGGCAATAGGCGAGATCGCGGTCACGGTGAACGAATAAAACGGCGCCAAACGTCTCTCGTCAGGCCGTGCTCTCTCCAATAATTCGCTTTCATCGAGGCAATAGCCGAGATCGTGGTCACGGTGAACGAATAAAACGGCGCCAAACGTCTCTCGTCAGGCCGTGCTCTCTCGAATAATTCGCTTTCACCGAGGCAATAGGCGAGATCGTGGTCATGGTGAACGAATAAAACGGCGCCAAACGTCTCTCGTCAGGCCGTGCTCTCTACAATAATTCGCTTTCACCGAGGCAATAGCCGAGATCGTGGTCACGGTGAACGAATAAAACGGCGCCAAACGTCTCTCGTCAGGCCGTGCTCTCTCCAATAATTCGCTTTCACCGAGGCAATAGCCGAGATCGTGGTCACGGTGAACGAATAAAACGGCGCCAAACGTCTCTCGTCAGGCCGTGCTCTCTCCAATAATTCGCTTTCACCGAGGCAATAGGCGATATCGTGGTCAAGGTGAACGAATAAAACGGCGCCAAACGTCTCTCGTCAGGCCGTGCTCTCTCCAATAATTCGCTTTCACCGAGGCAATAGCCGAGATCGTGGTAACGGTGAACGAATAAAACGGCGCCAAACGTCTCTGGTCAGGCCGTGCTCTCTCCAATAATTCGCTTTCACCGAGGCAATAGCCGAGATCGTGGTCACGGTGAACGAATAAAACGGCGCCAAACGTCTCTCGTCAGGCCGTGCTCTCTCCAATAATTCGCTTTCACCGAGGCAATAGCCGAGATCGTGGTCACGGTGAATGAATAAAACCGCGCCGAACGTCTCTCGTCAGGCCGTGCTCTCTCCAATAATTCGCTTTCACCGAGGCAATAGCCGAGACCGTGGTCACGGTGAACGAATAAAACCGCGCCGAACGTCTCTCGTCAGGCCGTGCTCTCTCCAATAATTCGCTTTCACCGAGGCAATAGCCGAGATCGTGGTCACGGTGAACGAATAAAACGGCGCCAAACGTCTCTCGTCAGGCCGTGCTCTCTCCAATAATTCGCTTCCACCGAGGCAATAGCCGAGATCGTGGTCACGATGAACGAATAAAACCGCGCCGAACGTCTCTCGTCAGGCCGTGCTCTCTCCAATAATTCGCTTTCACCGAGGCAATAGCCGAGATCGTGGTCACGGTGAACGAATAAAACCGCGCCGAACGTCTCTCGTCAGGCCGTGCTCTCTCCAATAATTCGCTTTCACCGAGGCAATAGCCGAGATCGTGGTCACGGTGAACGAATAAAACCGCGCCGAACGTCTCTCGTCAGGCCGTGCTCTCTCCAATAATTCGCTTTCACCGAGGCAATAGCCGAGATCGCGGTCACGGTGAACGAATAAAACCGCGCCGAACGTCTCTCGTCAGGCCGTGCTCTCTCCAATAATTCGCTTTCACCGAGGCAATAGCCGAGATCGTGGTCACGGTGAACGAATAAAACCGCGCCGAACGTCTCTCGTCAGGCCGTGCTCTCTCCAATAATTCGCTTTCACCGAGGCAATAGCCGAGATCGTGGTCACGGTGAACGAATAAAACCGCGCCGAACGTCTCTCGTCAGGCCGTGCTCTCTCCAATAATTCGCTTTCACCGAGGCAATAGCCGAATCGTGGTCACGGTGAACGAATAAAACCGCGCCGAACGTCTGTCGTCAGGCCGTGCTCTCTCCAATAATTCGCTTTCACCGAGGCAATAGCCGAGATCGTGGTCACGGTGAACGAATAAAACGGCGCCAAACGTCTCTCGTCAGGCCGTGCTCTCTCCAATAATTCGCTTTCACCGAGGCAATAGCCGAGATCGTGGTCACGGTGAACGAATAAAACCGCGCCGAACGTCTCTCGTCAGGCCGTGCTCTCTCCAATAATTCGCTTTCACCGAGGCAATAGCCGAGATCGTGGTCACGGTGAACGAATAAAACCGCGC
This sequence comes from Ixodes scapularis, assembly GCF_016920785.2. Lineage (NCBI taxonomy): Eukaryota > Metazoa > Arthropoda > Arachnida > Ixodida > Ixodidae > Ixodes > Ixodes scapularis. Next base: position 126,773 of record NW_024610247.1, on the reverse strand, counting down.
CGAACGTCTCTCGTCAGGCCGTGCTCTCTCCAATAATTCGCTTTCACCGAGGCAATAGCCGAGATCGTGGTCACGGTGAACGAATAAAACGGCGCCAAACGTCTCTCGTCAGGCCGTGCTCTCTCCAATAATTCGCTTTCACCGAGGCAATAGCCGAGATCGTGGTCACGGTGAACGAATAAAACGGCGCCAAACGTCTCTCGTCAGGCCGTGCTCTCTCCAATAATTCGCTTTCACCGAGGCAATAGCCGAGATCGTGGTCACGGTGAACGAATAAAACCGCGCCGAACGTCTCTCGTCAGGCCGTGCTCTCTCCAATAATACGCTTTCACCGAGGCAATAACCGAGATCGTGGTCACGGTGAACGAATAAAACGGCGCCAAACGTCTCTCGTCAGGCCGTGCTCTCTCCAATAATTCGCTTTCACCGAGGCAATAGCCGAGATCGTGGTCACGGTGAACGAATAAAACGGCGCCAAACGTCTCTCGTCAGGCCGTGCTCTCTCCAATAATTCGCTTTTACCGAGGCAATAGCCGAGATCGTTGTCACGGTGAACGAATAAAACCGCGCGAACGTCTCTCGTCAGGCCGTGCTCTCTCCAATAATTCGCTTTCACCGAGGCAATAGCCGAGATCGTGGTAACGGTGAACGAATAAAACGGCGCCAAACGTCTCTCGTCAGGCCGTGCTCTCTCCAATAATTCGCTTTCCACCGAGGCAATAGCCGAGATCGTGGTCACGATGAACGAATAAAACCGCGCCAAACGTCTCTCGTCAGGCCTGCTCTCTCCAATAATTCGCTTTCACCGAGGCAATAGCCGAGATCGTGGTCACGGTGAACGAATAAAACCGCGCCGAACGTCTCTCGTCAGGCCGTGCTCTCTCCAATAATTCGCTTTCACCGAGGCAATAGCCGAGATCGTGGTCACGGTGAACGAATAAAACGGCGCCAAACGTCTCTCGTCAGGCCGTGCTCTCTCCAATAATTCGCTTTCACCGAGGCAATAGCCGAGATCGTGGTCACGGTGAACGAATAAAACGGCGCCAAACGTCTCTCGTCAGGCCGTGCTCTCTCCAATAATTCGCTTTCACCGAGGCAATAGCCGAGATCGTGGTCACGGTGAACGAATAAAACGGCGCCAAACGTCTCTCGTCAGGCCGTGCTCTCTCCAATAATTCGCTTTCACCGAGGCAATAGCCGAGATCGTGGTCACGGTGAACGAATAAAACGGCGCCAAACGTCTCTCGTCAGGCCGTGCTCTCTCCAATAATTCGCTTTCACCGAGGCAATAGCCGAGATTGTGGTCACGGTGAACGAATAAAACGGCGCCAAACGTCTCTCGTCAGGCCGTGCTCTCTCCAATAATTCGCTTTCACCGAGGCAATAGCCGAGATCGTGGTCACGGTGAACGAATAAAACGGCGCCAAACGTCTCTCGTCAGGCCGTGCTCTCTCCAATAATTCGCTTTCACCGAGGCAATAGGCACGAGATCGTGGTCACGGTGAACGAATAAAACGGCGCCAAACGTCTCTCGTCAGGCCGTCCTCTCTCCAATAATTCGCTTTCACCGAGGCAATAGCCGAGATCGTGGTCACGGTGAACGAATAAAACGGCGCCAAACGTCTCTCGTCTGGCCGTGCTCTCTCCAATAATTCGCTTTCACCGAGGCAATAGCCGAGATCGTGGTCGCGGTGAACGAATAAAACGGCGCCAAACGTCTCTCGTCAGGGCCGTGCTCTCTCCAATAATTCGCTTTCACCGAGGCAATAGCCGAGATCGTGGTCACGGTGAACGAATAAAACGGCGCCAAACGTCTCTCGTCAGGCCGTGCTCTCTCCAATAATTCGCTTTCACCGAGGCAATAGCCGAGATCGTGGTCACGGTGAACGAATAAAACGGCGCCAAACGTCTCTCGTCAGGCCGTGCTCTCTCCAATAATTCGCTTTCACCGAGGCAATAGCCGAGATCGTGGTCACGGTGAACGAATAAAACGGCGCCAAACGTCTCTCGTCAGGCCGTGCTCTCTCCAATAATTCGCTTTCACCGAGGCAATAGCCGAGATCGTGGTCACGGTGAACGAATAAAACGGCGCCAAACGTCTCTCGTCAGGCCGTGCTCTCTCCAATAATTCGCTTTCACCGAGGCAATAGCCGAGATCGTGGTCACGGTGAACGAATAAAACGGCGCCAAACGTCTCTCGTCAGGCCGTGCTCTCTCCAATAATTCGCTTTCACCGAGGCAATAGCCGAGATCGTGGTCACGGTGAACGAATAAAACGGCGCCAAACGTCTCTCGTCAGGCCGTGCTCTCTCCAATAATTCGCTTTCACCGAGGCAATAGGCGAGATCGTGGTCACGGTGAACGAATAAAACGGCGCCAAACGTCTCTCGTCAGGCCGTGCTCTCTCCAATAATTCGCTTTCACCGAGGCAATAGCCGAGATCGTGGTCACGGTGAACGAATAAAACGGCGCCAAACGTCTCTCGTCAGGCCGTGCTCTCTCCAATAATTCGCTTTCACCGAGGCAATAGCCGAGATCGTGGTCGCGGTGAACGAATAAAACGGCGCCAAACGTCTCTCGTCAGGCCGTGCTCTCTCCAATAATTCGCTTTCACCGAGGCAATAGCCGAGATCGTGGTCACGGTGAACGAATAAAACGGCGCCAAACGTCTCTCGTCAGGCCGTGCTCTCTCCAATAATTCGCTTTCACCCAGGCAATAGCCGAGATCGTGGTCACGGTGAACGAATAAAACGGCGCCAAACGTCTCTCGTCAGGCCGTGCTCTCTCCAATAATTCGCTTTCACCGAGGCAATAGCCGAGATCGTGGTCACGGTGAACGAATAAAACGGCGCCAAACGTCTCTCGTCAGGCCGTGCTCTCTCCAATAATTCGCTTTCACCGAGGCAATAGGCGAGATCGTGGTCACGGTGAACGAATAAAACGGCGCCAAACGTCTCTCGTCAGGCCGTGCTCTCTCCAATAATTCGCTTTCACCGAGGCAATAGCCGAGATCGTGGTCACGGTGAACGAATAAAACGGCGCCAAACGTCTCTCGTCAGGCCGTGCTCTCTCCAATAATTCGCTTTCACCGAGGCAATAGCCGAGATCGTGGTCACGGTGAACGAATAAAACGGCGCCAAACGTCTCTCGTCAGGCCGTGCTCTCTCCAATAATTCGCTTTCACCGAGGCAATAGCCGAGATCGTGGTCACGGTGAACGAATAAAACGGCGCCAAACGTCTCTCGTCAGGCCGTGCTCTCTCCAATAATTCGCTTTCACCGAGGCAATAGCCGAGATCGTGGTCACGGTGAACGAATAAAACGGCGCCAAACGTCTCTCGTCAGGCCGTGCTCTCTCCAATAATTCGCTTTCACCGAGGCAATAGCCGAGATCGTGGTCACGGTGAACGAATAAAACGGCGCCAAACGTCTCTCGTCAGGCCGTGCTCTCTCCAATAATTCGCTTTCACCGAGGCAATAGCCGAGATCGTGGTCACGGTGAACGAATAAAACGGCGCCAAACGTCTCTCGTCAGGCCGTGCTCTCTCCAATAATTCGCTTTTCACCGAGGCAATAGCCGAGATCGTGGTCACGGTGAACGAATAAAACGGCGCCAAACGTCTCTCGTCAGGCCGTGCTCTCTCCAATAATTCGCTTTCACCGAGGCAATAGCCGAGATCGTGGTCACGGTGAACGAATAAAACGGCGCCAAACGTCTCTCGTCAGGCCGTGCTCTCTCCAATAATTCGCTTTCACCGAGGCAATATGCGAGATCGTGGTCACGGGTGAACGAATAAAACGGCGCCAAACGTCTCTCGTCAGGCCGTGCTCTCTCCAATAATTCGCTTTCACCGAGGCAATAGCCGAGATCGTGGTCACGGTGAACGAATAAAACGGCGCCAAACGTCTCTCGTCAGGCCGTGCTCTCTCCAATAATTCGCTTTCATCGAGGCAATAGCCGAGATCGTGGTCACGGTGAACGAATAAAACGGCGCCAAACGTCTCTCGTCAGGCCGTGCTCTCTCCAATAATTCGCTTTCACCGAGGCAATAGCCGAGATCGTGGTCACGGTGATCGAATAAAACGGCGCCAAACGTCTCTCGTCAGGCCGTGCTCTCTCCAATAATTCGCTTTCACCGAGGCAATAGCCGAGATCGTGGTCACGGTGAACGAATAAAACGGCGGCAAACGTCTCTCGTCAGGCCGTGCTCTCTCCAATAATTCGCTTTCACCGAGGCAATAGGCGAGATCGTGGTCACGGTGAACGAATAAAACGGCGCCAAACGTCTCTCGTCAGGCCGTGCTCTCTCCAATAATTCGCTTTCACCGAGGCAATAGCCGAGATCGTGGTCACGGTGAACGAATACAACGGCGCCAAACGTCTCTCGTCAGGCCGTGCTCTCTCCAATAATTCGCTTTCACCGAGGCAATAGGCGAGATCGCGGTCACGGTGAACGAATAAAACGGCGCCAAACGTCTCTCGTCAGGCCGTGCTCTCTCCAATAATTCGCTTTCATCGAGGCAATAGCCGAGATCGTGGTCACGGTGAACGAATAAAACGGCGCCAAACGTCTCTCGTCAGGCCGTGCTCTCTCGAATAATTCGCTTTCACCGAGGCAATAGGCGAGATCGTGGTCATGGTGAACGAATAAAACGGCGCCAAACGTCTCTCGTCAGGCCGTGCTCTCTACAATAATTCGCTTTCACCGAGGCAATAGCCGAGATCGTGGTCACGGTGAACGAATAAAAACGGCGCCAAACGTCTCTCGTCAGGCCGTGCTCTCTCCAATAATTCGCTTTCACCGAGGCAATAGCCGAGATCGTGGTCACGGTGAACGAATAAAACGGCGCCAAACGTCTCTCGTCAGGCCGTGCTCTCTCCAATAATTCGCTTTCACCGAGGCAATAGGCGATATCGTGGTCAAGGTGAACGAATAAAACGGCGCCAAACGTCTCTCGTCAGGCCGTGCTCTCTCCAATAATTCGCTTTCACCGAGGCAATAGCCGAGATCGTGGTAACGGTGAACGAATAAAACGGCGCCAAACGTCTCTGGTCAGGCCGTGCTCTCTCCAATAATTCGCTTTCACCGAGGCAATAGCCGAGATCGTGGTCACGGTGAACGAATAAAACGGCGCCAAACGTCTCTCGTCAGGCCGTGCTCTCTCCAATAATTCGCTTTCACCGAGGCAATAGCCGAGATCGTGGTCACGGTGAATGAATAAAACCGCGCCGAACGTCTCTCGTCAGGCCGTGCTCTCTCCAATAATTCGCTTTCACCGAGGCAATAGCCGAGACCGTGGTCACGGTGAACGAATAAAACCGCGCCGAACGTCTCTCGTCAGGCCGTGCTCTCTCCAATAATTCGCTTTCACCGAGGCAATAGCCGAGATCGTGGTCACGGTGAACGAATAAAACGGCGCCAAACGTCTCTCGTCAGGCCGTGCTCTCTCCAATAATTCGCTTCCACCGAGGCAATAGCCGAGATCGTGGTCACGATGAACGAATAAAACCGCGCCGAACGTCTCTCGTCAGGCCGTGCTCTCTCCAATAATTCGCTTTCACCGAGGCAATAGCCGAGATCGTGGTCACGGTGAACGAATAAAACCGCGCCGAACGTCTCTCGTCAGGCCGTGCTCTCTCCAATAATTCGCTTTCACCGAGGCAATAGCCGAGATCGTGGTCACGGTGAACGAATAAAACCGCGCCGAACGTCTCTCGTCAGGCCGTGCTCTCTCCAATAATTCGCTTTCACCGAGGCAATAGCCGAGATCGCGGTCACGGTGAACGAATAAAACCGCGCCGAACGTCTCTCGTCAGGCCGTGCTCTCTCCAATAATTCGCTTTCACCGAGGCAATAGCCGAGATCGTGGTCACGGTGAACGAATAAAACCGCGCCGAACGTCTCTCGTCAGGCCGTGCTCTCTCCAATAATTCGCTTTCACCGAGGCAATAGCCGAGATCGTGGTCACGGTGAACGAATAAAACCGCGCCGAACGTCTCTCGTCAGGCCGTGCTCTCTCCAATAATTCGCTTTCACCGAGGCAATAGCCGAATCGTGGTCACGGTGAACGAATAAAACCGCGCCGAACGTCTGTCGTCAGGCCGTGCTCTCTCCAATAATTCGCTTTCACCGAGGCAATAGCCGAGATCGTGGTCACGGTGAACGAATAAAAACCGCGCCGAACGTCTCTCGTCAGGCCGTGCTCTCTCCAATAATTCGCTTTCACCGAGGCAATAGCCGAGATCGTGGTCACGGTGAACGAATAAAACGGCGCCAAACGTCTCTCGTCAGGCCGTGCTCTCTCCAATAATTCGCTTCCACCGAGGCAATAGCCGAGATCGTGGTCACGGTGAACGAATAAATCGGCGCCAAACGTCTCTCGTCAGGCCGTGCTCTCTCCAATAATTCGCTTTCACCGAGGCAATAGGCGAGATCGTGGTCACGGTGAACGAATAAAACGGCGCCAAACGTCTCTCGTCAGGCCGTGCTCTCTCCAATAATTCGCTTTCACCGAGGCAATAGCCGAGATCGTGGTCACGGTGAACGAATAAAACGGCGCCAAACGTCTCTCGTCAGGCCGTGCTCTCTCCAATAATTCGCTTTCACCGAGGCAATAGGCGAGATCGTGGTCACGGTGAACGAATAAAACGGCGCCAAACGTCTCTCGTCAGGCCGTGCTCTCTCCAATAATTCGCTTTCACCGAGGCAATAGCCGAGATCGTGGTCACGGTGAACGAATAAAACGGCGCCAAACGTCTCTCGTCAGGCCGTGCTCTCTCCAATAATTCGCTTTCACCGAGGCAATAGGCGAGATCGTGGTCACGGTGAACGAATAAAACGGCGCCAAACGTCTCTCGTCATGCCGTGGTCTCTCCAATAATTCGCTTTCACCGAGGCAATAGCCGAGATCGTGGTCACGGTGAACGAATAAAACGGCGCCAAACGTCTCTCGTCAGGCCGTGCTCTCTCCAATAATTCGCTTTCACCGAGGCAATAGGCGAGATCGTGGTCACGGTGAACGAATAAAACGGCGCCAAACGTCTCTCGTCAGGCCGTGCTCTCTCCAATAATTCGCTTTCACCGAGGCAATAGCCGAGATCGTGGTCACGGTGAACGAATAAAACGGCGCCAAACGTCTCTGTCAGGCCGTGCTCTCTCCAATAATTCGCTTTCACCGAGGCAATATGCGAGATCGTGGTCACGGTGAACGAATAAAACGGCGCCAAACGTCTCTCGTCAGGCCGTGCTCTCTCCAATAATTCGCTTTCACCGAGGCAATAGCCGAGATCGTGGTCACGGTGAACGAATAAAACGGCGCCAAACGTCTCTCGTCAGGCCGTGCTCTCTCCAATAATTCGCTTTCACCGAGGCAATAGCCGAGATCGTGGTCACGGTGAACGAATAAAACGGCGCCAAACGTCTCTCGTCAGGCCGTGCTCTCTCCAATAATTCGCTTTCACCGAGGCAATAGCCGAGATCGTGGTCACGGTGAACGAATAAAAACGGCGCCAAACGTCTCTCGTCAGGCCGTGCTCTCTCCAATAATTCGCTTTCACCGAGGCAATAGCCGAGATCGTGGTCACGGTGAACGAATAAAACGGCGCCAAACGTCTCTCGTCAGGCCGTGCTCTCTCCAATAATTCGCTTTCACCGAGGCAATAGCCGAGATCGTGGTCACGGTGAACGAATACAACGGCGCCAAACGTCTCTCGTCAGGCCGTGCTCTCTCCAATAATTCGCTTTCACCGAGGCAATAGGCGAGATCGTGGTCACGGTGAACGAATAAAACGGCGCCAAACGTCTCTCGTCAGGCCGTGCTCTCTCCAATAATTCGCTTTCATCGAGGCAATAGCCGAGATCGTGGTCACGGTGAACGAATAAAACGGCGCCAAACGTCTCTCGTCAGGCCGTGCTCTCTCGAATAATTCGCTTTCCACCGAGGCAATAGGCGAGATCGTGGTCACGGTGAACGAATAAAACGGCGCCAAACGTCTCTCGTCAGGCCGTGCTCTCTACAATAATTCGCTTTCACCGAGGCAATAGCTGAGATCGTGGTCACGGTGAACGAATAAAACGGCGCCAAACGTCTCTCGTCAGGCCGTGCTCTCTCCAATAATTCGCTTTCACCGAGGCAATAGCCGAGATCGTGGTCACGGTGAACGAATAAAACGGCGCCAAACGTCTCTCGTCAGGCCGTGCTCTCTCCAATAATTCGCTTTCACCGAGGCAATAGGCGAGATCGTGGTCAAGGTGAACGAATAAAACGGCGCCAAACGTCTCTCGTCAGGCCGTGCTCTCTCCAATAATTCGCTTTCACCGAGGCAATAGCCGAGATCGTGGTAACGGTGAACGAATAAAACGGCGCCAAACGTCTCTGGTCAGGCCGTGCTCTCTCCAATAATTCGCTTTCACCGAGGCAATAGCCGAGATCGTGGTCACGGTGAACGAATAAAACGGCGCCAAACGTCTCTCGTCAGGCCGTGCTCTCTCCAATAATTTGCTTTCACAGGCAATAGCCGAGATCGTGGTCACGGTGAACGAATAAAACCGCGCCAAACGTCTCTCGTCAGGCCGTGCTCTCTCCAATAATTCGCTTTCACCGAGGCAATAGCCGAGATCGTGGTCACGGTGAACGAATAAAACCGCGCCGAACGTCTCTCGTCAGGCCGTGCTCTCTCCAATAATTCGCTTTCACCGAGGCAATAGCCGAGATCGTGTTCACGGTGAACGAATAAAACCGCGCCGAACGTCTCTCGTCAGGCCGTGCTCTCTCCAATAATTCGCTTTCACCGAGGCAATAGCCGAGATCGTGGTCATGGTGAACGAATAAAACCGCGCCGAACGTCTCTCGTCAGGCCGTGCTCTCTCCAATAATTCGCTTTCACCGAGGCAATAGCCGAGATCGTGGTCACGGTGAACGAATAAAACCGCGCCGAACGTCTCTCGTCAGGCCGTGCTCTCTCCAATAATTCGCTTTCACTGAGGCAATAGCCGAGATCGTGGTCACGGTGAACGAATAAAACCGCGCCGAACGTCTCTCGTCAGGCCGTGCTCTCTCCAATAATTCGCTTTCACCGAGGCAATAGCCGAGATCGTGGTCACGGTGAACGAATAAAACGGCGCCAAACGTCTCTCGTCAGGCCGTGCTCTCTCCAATAATTCGCTTTCACCGAGGCAATAGCCGAGATCGTGGTCACGGTGAACGAATAAAACCGCGCCGAACGTCTCTCGTCAGGCCGTGCTCTCTCCAATAATTCGCTTTCACCGAGGCAATAGCCGAGATCGTGGTCACGGTGAACGAATAAAACGGCGCCAAACGTCTCTCGTCAGGCCGTGCTCTCTCCAATAATTCGCTTTCACCGAGGCAATAGCCGAGATCGTGGTCACGGTGAACGAATAAAACGGCGCCAAACGTCTCTCGTCAGGCCGTGCTCTCTCCAATAATTCGCTTTCACCGAGGCAATAGCCGAGATCGTGGTCACGGTGAACGAATAAAACCGCGCCGAACGTCTCTCGTCAGGCCGTGCTCTCTCCAATAATTCGCTTTCACCGAGACAATAGCCGAGATCGTGGTCACGGTGAACGAATAAAACGGCGCCAAACGTCTCTCGTCAGGCCGTGCTCTCTCCAACAATTCGCTTTCACCGAGGCAATAGCCGAGATCGTGGTCACGGTGAACGAATAAAACGGCGCCAAACGTCTCTCGTCAGGCCGTGCTCTCTCCAATAATTCGCTTTCACCGAGGCAATAGCCGAGATCGTGGTCACGGTGAACGAATAAAACCGCGCCGAACGTCTCTCGTCAGGCCGTGCTCTCTCCAATAATTCGCTTTCACCGAGGCAATAGCCGAGATCGTGGTCACGGTGAACGAATAAAACGGCGCCAAACGTCTCTCGTCAGGCCGTGCTCTCTCCAATAATTCGCTTTCACCAAGGCAATAGCCGAGATCGTGGTCACGGTGAACGAATAAAACCGCGCAGAACGTCTCTCGTCAGGCCGTGCTCTCTCCAATAATTCGCTTTCACCGAGGCAATAGCCGAGATCGTGGTCACGGTGAACGAATAAAACCGCGCCGAACGTCTCTCGTCAGGCCGTGCTCTCTCCAATAATTCGCTTTCACCGAGGCAATAGCCGAGATCGTGGTCACGGTGAACGAATAAAACCGCGCCGAACGTCTCTCGTCAGGCCGTGCTCTCTCCAATAATTCGCTTTCACCGAGGCAATAGCCGAGATCGTGGTCACGGTGAACGAATAAAACCGCGCCGAACGTCTCTCGTCAGGCCGTGCTCTCTCCAATATTTCGCTTTCACCGAGGCAATAGCCGAGATCGCGGTCACGGTGAACGAATAAAACCGCGCCGAACGTCTCTCGTCAGGCCGTGCTCTCTCCAATAATTCGCTTTCACCGAGGCAATAGCCGAGATCGCGGTCACGGTGAACGAATAAAACCGCGCCGAACGTCTCTCGTCAGGCCGTGCTCTCTCCAATAATTCGCTTTCACCGAGGCAATAGCCGAGATCGTGGTCACGGTGAACGAATAAAACCGCGCCGAACGTCTCTCGTCAGGCCGTGCTCTCTCCAATAATTCGCTTTCACCGAGGCAATAGCCGAATCGTGGTCACGGTGAACGAATAAAACCGCGCCGAACGTCTGTCGTCAGGCCGTGCTCTCTCCAATAATTCGCTTTCACCGAGGCAATAGCCGAGATCGTGGTCACGGTGAACGAATAAAACCGCGCCGAACGTCTCTCGTCAGGCCGTGCTCTCTCCAATAATTCGCTTTCACCGAGGCAATAGCCGAGATCGTGGTCACGGTGAACGCATAAAACCGCGCCGAACGTCTCTCGTCAGGCCGTGCTCTCTCCAATAATTCGCTTTCACCGAGGCAATAGCCGAGATCGTGGTCACGGTGAACGAATAAAACCGCGCCGAACGTCTCTCGCCAGGCCGTGCTCTCTCCAATAATTCGCTTTCACCGAGGCAATAGCCGAGATCGTGGTCACGGTGAACGAATAAAACCGCGCCAAACGTCTCTCGTCAGGCCGTGCTCTCTCCAATAATTCGCTTTCACCGAGGCAATAGCCGAGATCGTGGTCACGGTGAACGAATAAAACCGCGCCAAACGTCTCTCGTCAGGCCGTGCTCTCTCCAATAATTCGCTTTCACCGAGGCAATAGCCGAGATCGTGGTCACGGTGAACGAATAAAACCGCGCCGAACGTCTCTCGTCACGCCGTGCTCTCTCCAATAATTCGCTTTCACCGAGGCAATAGCCGAGATCGTGTTCACGGTGAACGAATAAAACCGCGCCGAACGTCTCTCGTCAGGCCGTGCTCTCTCCAATAATTCGCTTTCGCCGAGGCAATAGCCGAGATCGTGGTCACGGTGAACGAATAAAACCGCGCCGAACGTCTCTCGTCAGGCCGTGCTCTCTCCAATAATTCGCTTTCACCGAGGCAATAGCCGAGATCGTGGTCACGGTGAACGAATAAAACCGCGCCGAACGTCTCTCGTCAGGCCGTGCTCTCTCCAATAATTCGCTTTCACCGAGGCAATAGCCGAGATCGTGGTCACGGTGAACGAATAAAACGGCGCCAAACGTCTCTCGTCAGGCCGTGCTCTCTCCAATAATTCGCTTTCACCGAGGCAATAGCCGAGATCGTGGTCACGGTGAACGAATAAAACCGCGCCGAACGTCTCTCGTCAGGCCGTGCTCTCTCCAATAATTCGCTTTCACCGAGACAATAGCCGAGATCGTGGTCACGGTGAACGAATAAAACGGCGCCAAACGTCTCTCGTCAGGCCGTGCTCTCTCCAACAATTCGCTTTCACCGAGGCAATAGCCGAGATCGTGGTCACAGTGAACGAATAAAACGGCGCCAAACGTCTCTCGTCAGGCCGTGCTCTCTCCAATAATTCGCTTTCACCGAGGCAATAGCCGAGATCGTGGTCACGGTGAACGAATAAAACCGCGCCGAACGTCTCTCGTCAGGCCGTGCTCTCTCCAATAATTCGCTTTCACCGAGGCAATAGCCGAGATCGTGGTCACGGTGAACAAATAAAACGGCGCCAAACGTCTCTCGTCAGGCCGTGCTCTCTCCAATAATTCGCTTTCACCGAGGCAATAGCCGAGATCGTGGTCACGGTGAACGAATAAAACCGCGCCGAACGTCTCTCGTCAGGCCGTGCTCTCTCCAATAATTCGCTTTAACCGAGGCAATAGCCGAGATCGTGGTCACGGTGAACGAATAAAACGGCGCCAAACGTCTCTCGTCAGGCCGTGCTCTCTCCAATAATTCGCTTTCACCGAGGCAATAGTCGAGATCGTGGTCACGGTGAACAAATAAAACGGCGCCAAACGTCTCTCGTCAGGCCGTGCTCTCTCCAATAATTCGCTTTCACCGAGGCAATAGCCGAGATCGTGGTCACGGTGAACGAATAAAACCGCGCCGAACGTCTCTCGTCAGGCCGTGCTCTCTCCAATAATTCGCTTTCACCGAGGCAATAGCCGAGATCGTGGTCACGGTGAACGAATAAAACGGCGCCAAACGTCTCTCGTCAGGCCGTGCTCTCTCCAATAATTCGCTTTCACCGAGGCAATAGCCGAGATCGTGTTCACGGTGAACGAATAAAACCGCGCCGAACGTCTCTCGTCAGGCCGTGCTCTCTCCAATAATTCGCTTTCGCCGAGGCAATAGCCGAGATCGTGGTCACGGTGAACGAATAAAACCGCGCCGAACGTCTCTCGTCAGGCCGTGCTCTCTCCAATAATTCGCTTTCACCGAGGCAATAGCCGAGATCGTGGTCACGGTGAACGAATAAAACCGCGCCGAACGTCTCTCGTCAGGCCGTGCTCTCTCCAATAATTCGCTTTCACCGAGGCAATAGCCGAGATCGTGGTCACGGTGAACGAATAAAACGGCGCCAAACGTCTCTCGTCAGGCCGTGCTCTCTCCAATAATTCGCTTTCACCGAGGCAATAGCCGAGATCGTGGTCACGGTGAACGAATAAAACCGCGCCGAACGTCTCTCGTCAGGCCGTGCTCTCTCCAATAATTCGCTTCACCGAGGCAATAGGCGAGATCGTGGTCACGGTGAACGAATAAAACCGCGCCAAACGTCTCTCGTCAGGCCGTGCTCTCTCCAATAATTCGCTTTCACCGAGGCAATAGGCGAGATCGTGGTCACGGTGAACGAATAAAACCGCGCCAAACGTCTCTCGTCAGGCCGTGCTCTCTCCAATAATTCGCTTTCACCGAGGCAATAGGCGAGATCGTGGTCACGGTGAACGAATAAAACCGCGCCGAACGTTTCTCGTCAGGCCGTGCTCTCTCCAATAATTCGCTTTCACCGAGGCAATAGGCGAGATCGTGGTCACGGTGAACGAATAAAACCGCGCCAAACGTCTCTCGTCAGTACGTGCTCTCTCCAATAATTCGCTTTCACCGAGGCAATAGGCGAGATCGTGGTCACGGTGAACGAATAAAACCGCGCCGAACGTCTCTCGTCAGGCCGTGCTCTCTCCAATAATTCGCTTTCACCGAGGCAATAGGCGAGATCGAGGTCACGGTGAACGAATAAAACCGCGCCAAACGTCTCTCGTCAGGCCGTGCTCTCTCCAATAATTCGCTTTCACCGAGGCAATAGGCGAGATCGTGGTCACGGTGAACGAATAAAACCGCGCCAAACGTCTCTCGTCAGGCCGTGCTCTCTCCAATAATTCGCTTTCACCGAGGCAATCGGCGAGATCGTGGTCACGGTGAACGAATAAAACGGCACCAAACGTCTCTCGTCAGGCCGTGCTCTCTCCAATAATTCGCTTTCACCGAGGCAATAGGCGAGATCGTGGTCACGGTGAACGAATAAAACGGCGCCAAACGTCTCTCGTCAGGCCGTGCTCTCTCCAATAATTCGCTTTCACCGAGGCAATAGGCGAGGTCGTGGTCACGGTGAACGAATAAAACCGCGATAAACGTTTCTCGTCAGGCCGTGCTCTCTCCAATAATTCGCTTTCACAGAGGCAATAGGCGAGATCGTGGTCACGGTGAACGAATAAAACCGCGCCAAACGTCTCTCGTCAGGCCGTGCTCTCTCCAATAATTCGCTTTCACCGAGGCAATAGGCGAGATCGTGGTCACGGTGAACGAATAAAACCGCGCCAAACGTCTCTCGTCAGGCCGTGCTCTCTCCAATAATTCGCTTTCACCGAGGCAATAGGCGAGATCGTGGTAACGGTGAACGAATAAAACCGCGCCAAACGTCTCTCGTCATGCCGTGCTCTCTCCAATAATTCGCTTTCACCGAGGCAATAGGCGAGATCGTGGTCACGGTGAACGAATAAAACCGCGCCAAACGTCTCTCGTCAGGCCGTGCTCTCTCCAATATTTCGCTTTCACCGAGGCAATAGGCGAGATCGTGGTCACGGTGAACGAATAAAACGGCGCCAAACGTCTCTCGTCAGGCCGTGCTCTCTCCAATAATTCGCTTTCACCGAGGCAATAGGCGAGATCGTGGTCACGGTGAACGAATAAAACCGCGCCGAACGTTTCTCGTCAGGCCGTGCTCTCTCCAAAAATTCGCTTTCACCGAAGCAATAGGCGAGATCGTGGTCACGGTGAACGAATAAAACGGCGCCAAACGTCTCTCGTCAGGCCGTGCTCTCTCCAATAATTCGCTTTCACCGAGGCAATAGGCGAGATCGTGGTCACGGTGAACGAATAAAACCGCGCCAAACGTCTCTCGTCAGGCCGTGCTCTCTCCAATAATTCGCTTTCACCGGGGCAATAGGCGAGATCGTGGTCACGGTGAACGAATAAAACCGCGCCAAACGTCTCTCGTCAGGCCGTGCTCTCTCCAATAATTCGCTTTCACCGAGGCAATAGGCGAGATCGTGGTCACGGTGAACGAATAAAACCGCGCCGAACGTCTCTCGTCAGGCCGTGCTCTCTCCAATAATTCGCTTTCACCGAGGCAATAGGCGAGATCGTGGTCACGGTGAACGAATAAAACGGCGCCAAACGTCTCTCGTCAGGCCGTGCTCTCTCCAATAATTCGCTTTCACCGAGGCAATAGGCGAGATCGTGGTCACGGTGAACGAATAAAACCGCGCCAAACGTCTCTCGTCAGGCCGTGCTCTCTCCAATAATTCGCTTTCACCGAGGCAATAGGCGAGATCGTGGTCACGGTGAACGAATAAAACCGCGCCAAACGTCTCTCGTCAGGCCGTGCTCTCTCCAATAATTCGCTTTCACCGAGGCAATAGGCGAGATCGTGGTCGCGGTGAACGAATAAAACGGCGCCAAACGTCTCTCGTCAGGCCGTGCTCTCTCCAATAATTCGCTTTCACCGAGGCAATAGGCGAGATCGTGGTCACGGTGAACGAATAAAACCGCGCCGAACGTCTCTCGTCAGGCCGTGCTCTCTCCAATAATTCGCTTTCACCGAGGCAATAGGCGAGATCGTGGTCACGGTGAACGAATAAAACCGCGCCAAACGTCTCTCGTCAGGCCGTGCTCTCTCCAATAATTCGCTTTCACCGAGGCAATAGGCGAGATCGTGGTCACGGTGAACGAATAAAACCGCGCCGAACGTCTCTCGTCAGGCCGTGCTCTCTCCAATAATTCGCTTTCACCGAGGCAATAGCCGAGATCGTGGTCACGGTGAACGAATAAAACCGCGCTGAACGTCTCTCGTCAGGCCGTGCTCTCTCCAATAATTCGCTTTCACCGAGGCAATAGGCGAGATCGTGGTCACGGTGAACGAATAAAACCGCGCCGAACGTCTCTCGTCAGGCCGTGCTCTCTCCAATAATTCGCTTTCACCGAGGCAATAGCCGAGATCGTGGTCACGGTGAACGAATAAAACCGCGCCGAACGTCTCTCGTCAGGCCGTGCTCTCTCCAATAATTCGCTTTCACCGAGGCAATAGCCGAGATCGTGGTCACGGTGAACGAATAAAACCGCGCCGAACGTCTCTCGTCAGGCCGTGCTCTCTCCAATAATTCGCTTTCACCGAGGCAATAGGCGAGATCGTGGTCACGGTGAACGAATAAAACCGCGCCGAACGTCTCTCGTCAGGCCGTGCTCTCTCCAATAATTCGCTTTCACCGAGGCAATAGGCGAGATCGTGGTCACGGTGAACGAATAAAACCGCGCCGAACGTCTCTCGTCAGGCCGTGCTCTCTCCAATAATTCGCTTTCACCGAGGCAATAGGCGAGATCGTGGTCACGGTGAACGAATAAAACCGCGCCGAACGTCTCTCGTCAGGCCGTGCTCTCTCCAATAATTCGCTTTCACCGAGGCAATAGGCGAGATCGTGGTCACGGTGAACGAATAAAACCGCGCCGAACGTCTCTCGTCAGGCCGTGCTCTCTCCAATAATTCGCTTTCACCGAGGCAATAGCCGAGATCGTGGTCACGGTGAACGAATAAAACCGCGCTGAACGTCTCTCGTCAGGCCGTGCTCTCTCCAATAATTCGCTTTCACCGAGGCAATAGGCGAGATCGTGGTCACGGTGAACGAATAAAACCGCGCCGAACGTCTCTCGTCAGGCCGTGCTCTCTCCAATAATTCGCTTTCACCGAGGCAATAGCCGAGATCGTGGTCACGGTGAACGAATAAAACCGCGCCGAACGTCTCTCGTCAGGCCGTGCTCTCTCCAATAATTCGCTTTCACCGAGGCAATAGCCGAGATCGTGGTCACGGTGAACGAATAAAACCGCGCCGAACGTCTCTCGTCAGGCCGTGCTCTCTCCAATAATTCGCTTTCACCGAGGCTATAGGCGAGATCGTGGTCACGGTGAACGAATAAAACCGCGCCGAACGTCTCTCGTCAGGCCGTGCTCTCTCCAATAATTCGCTTTCACCGAGGCAATAGGCGAAATCGTGGTCACGGTGAACGAATAAAACCGCGCCAAACGTCTCTCGTCAGGCCGTGCTCTCTCCAATAATTCGCTTTCACCGAGGCAATAGGCGAGATCGTGGTCACGGTGAACGAATAAAACCGCGCCAAACGTCTCTCGTCGGGCCGTGCTCTCTCCAATAATTCGCTTTCACCGAGGCAATAGGCGAGATCGTGGTCACGGTGAACGAATAAAACGGCGCCAAACGTCTCTCGTCAGGCCGTGCTCTCTCCAATAATTCGCTTTCACCGAGGCAATAGGCGAGATCGTGGTCACGGTGAACGAATAAAACCGCGCCAAACGTCTCTCGTCAGGCCGTGCTCTCTCCAATAATTCGCTTTCACCGAGGCAATAGGCGAGATCGTGGTCACGGTGAACGAATAAAACCGCGCCGAACGTCTCTCGTCAGGCCGTGCTCTCTCCAATAATTCGCTTTCACCGAGGCAATAGGCGAGATCGTGGTCACGGTGAACGAATAAAACGGCGCCAAACGTCTCTCGTCAGGCCGTGCTCTCTCCAATAATTCGCTTTCACCGAGGCAATAGGCGAGATCGTGGTCACGGTGAACGAATAAAACGGCGCCAAACGTCTCTCGTCAGGCCGTGCTCTCTCCAATAATTCGCTTTCACCGAGGCAATAGGCGAGATCGTGGTCACGGTGAACGAATAAAACGGCGCCAAACGTTTCTGTCAGGCCGTGCTCTCTCCAATAATTCGCTTTCACCGAGGCAATAGGCGAGATCGTGGTCGCGGTGAACGAATAAAACGGCGCCAAACGTCTCTCGTCAGGCCGTGCTCTCTCCAATAATTCGCTTTCACCGAGGCAATAGGCGAGATCGTGGTCACGGTGAACGAATAAAACCGCGCCGAACGTCTCTCGTCAGGCCGTGCTCTCTCCAATAATTCGCTTTCACCGAGGCAATAGGCGAGATCGTGGTCACGGTGAACGAATAAAACCGCGCCGAACGTCTCTCGTCAGGCCGTGCTCTCTCCAATAATTCGCTTTCACCGAGGCAATAGGCGAGATCGTGGTCACAGTGAACGAATAAAACCGCGCCGAACGTCTCTCGTCAGGCCGTGCTCTCTCCAATAATTCGCTTTCACCGAGGCAATAGCCGAGATCGTGGTCACGGTGAACGAATAAAACCGCGCTGAACGTCTCTCGTCAGGCCGTGCTCTCTCCAATAATTCGCTTTCACCGAGGCAATAGGCGAGATCGTGGTCACGGTGAACGAATAAAACCGCGCCGAACGTCTCTCGTCAGGCCGTGCTCTCTCCAATAATTCGCTTTCACCGAGGCAATAGCCGAGATCGTGGTCACGGTGAACGAATAAAACCGCGCCGAACGTCTCTCGTCAGGCCGTGCTCTCTCCAATAATTCGCTTTCACCGAGGCAATAGCCGAGATCGTGGTCACGGTGAACGAATAAAACCGCGCCGAACGTCTCTCGTCAGGCCGTGCTCTCTCCAATAATTCGCTTTCACCGAGGCAATAGGCGAGATCGTGGTCACGGTGAACGAATAAAACCGCGCCGAACGTCTCTCGTCAGGCCGTGCTCTCTCCAATATTTCGCTTTCACCGAGGCAATAGGCGAGATCGTGGTCACGGTGAACGAATAAAACCGCGCAAAACGTCTCTCGTCAGGCCGTGCTCTCTCCAATAATTCGCTTTCACCGAGGCAATAGGCGAGATCGTGGTCACGGTGAACGAATAAAACCGCGCCAAACGTCTCTCGTCGGGCCGTGCTCTCTCCAATAATTCGCTTTCACCGAGGCAATAGGCGAGATCGTGGTCACGGTGAACGAATAAAACGGCGCCAAACGTCTCTCGTCAGGCCGTGCTCTCTCCAATAATTCGCTTTCACCGAGGCAATAGGCGAGATCGTGGTCACGGTGAACGAATAAAACCGCGCCAAACGTCTCTCGTCAGGCCGTGCTCTCTCCAATAATTCGCTTTCACCGAGGCAATAGGCGAGATCGTGGTCACGGTGAACGAATATAACCGCGCCGAACGTCTCTCGTCAGGCCGTGCTCTCTCCAATAATTCGCTTTCACCGAGGCAATAGGCGAGATCGTGGTCACGGTGAACGAATAAAACGGCGTCAAACGTCTCTCGTCAGGCCGTGCTCTCTCCAATAATTCGCTTTCACCGAGGCAATAGGCGAGATCGTGGTCACGGTGAACGAATAAAACGGCGCCAAACGTCTCTCGTCAGGCCGTGCTCTCTCCAATAATTCGCTTTCACCGAGGCAATAGGCGAGATCGTGGTCACGGTGAACGAATAAAACCGCGCCGAACGTCTCTCGTCAGGCCGTGCTCTCTCCAATAATTCGCTTTCACCGAGGCAATAGGCGAGATCGTGGTCACGGTGAACGAATAAAACCGCGCCAAACGTCTCTCGTCAGGCCGTGCTCTCTCCAATAATTCGCTTTCACCGAGGCAATGGGCGAGATCGTGGTCACGGTGAACGAATAAAACCGCGCCAAACGTCTCTCGTCAGGCCGTGCTCTCTCCAATAATTCGCTTTCACCGAGGCAATAGGCGAGATCGTGGTCACGGTGAACGAATAAAACCGCGCCGAACGTCTCTCGTCAGGCCGTGCTCTCTCCAATAATTCGATTTCACCGAGGCAATAGGCGAGATCGTGGTCACGGTGAACGAATAAAACCGCGCAAACGTCTCTCGTCAGGCCGTGCTCTCTCCAATAATTCGCTTTCACCGAGGCAATAGGCGAGATCGTGGTCACGGTGAACGAATAAAACCGCGCCAAACGTCTCTCGTCAGGCCGTGCTCTCTCCAATAATTCGCTTTCACCGAGGCAATAGGCGAGATCGTGGTCACGGTGAACGAATAAAACCGCGCCAAACGTCTCTCGTCAGGCCGTGCTCTCTCCAATAATTCGCTTTCACCGAGGCAATAGGCGAGATCGTGGTCACGGTGAACGAATAAAACCGCGCCAAACGTCTCTCGTCAGGCCGTGCTCTCTCCAATAATTCGCTTTCACCGAGGCAATAGGCGAGATCGTGGTCACGGTGAACGAATAAAACCGCGCCGAACGTCTCTCGTCAGGCCGTGCTCTCTCCAATAATTCGCTTTCACCGAGGCAATAGCCGAGATCGTGGTCACGGTGAACTAATAAAACCGCGCCGAACGTGTCTCGTCAGGCCGTGCTCCCTCCAATAATTCGCTTTCACCGAGGCAATAGGCGAGATCGTGGTCACGGTGAACGAATAAAACCGCGCCAAACGTCTCTCGTCAGGCCGTGCTCTCTCCAATAATTCGCTTTCACCGAGGCAATAGGCGAGATCGTGGTCACGGTGAACGAATAAAACCGCGCCAAACGTCTCTTTTCAGGCCGTGCTCTCTCCAATAATTCGCTTTCACCGAGGCAATAGGCGAGATCGTGGTCACGGTGAACGAATAAAACGGCGCCAAACGTCTCTCGTCAGGCCGTGCTCTCTCCAATAATTCGCTTTCACCGAGGCAATAGGCGAGATCGTGGTCACGGTGAACGAATAAAACGGCGCCAAACGTCTCTCGTCAGGCCGTGCTCTCTCCAATAATTCGCTTTCACCGAGGCAATAGGCGAGATCGTGGTCACGGTGAACGAATAAAACGGCGCCAGACGTCTCTCGTCAGGCCGTGCTCGCTCCAATAATTCGCTTTCACCGAGGCAATAGCCGAGATCGTGGTCACGGTGAACGAATAAAACCGCGCCAAACGTCTCTCGTCAGGCCGTGCTCTCTCCAATAATTCGCTTTCACCGAGGCAATAGCCGAGATCGTGGTCACCCTGAACGAATAAAACGGCGCCAAACGTCTCTCGTCAGGCCGTGCTCTCTCCAATAATTCGCTTTCACCGAGGCAATAGCCGAGATCGTGGTCACGGTGAACAAATAAAACGGCGCCAAACGTCTCTCGTCAGGCCGTGCTCTCTCCAATAATTCGCTTTCACTGAGGCAATAGGCGAGATCGTGGTCACGGTGAACGAATAAAACCGCGCCAAACGTCTCTCGTCGGGTTGTGCTCTCTCCAATAATTCGCTTTCACCGAGGCAATAGGCGAGATCGTGGTCACGGTGAACGAATAAAACCGCGCCAAACGTCTCTCGTCAGGCCGTGCTCTCTCCAATAATTCGCTTTCACCGAGGCAATAGGCGAGATCGTGGTCACGGTGAACGAATAAAACGGCGCCAAACGTCTCTCGTCAGGCCGTGCTCTCTCCAATAATTCGCTTTCACCGAGGCAATAGGCGAGATCGTGGTCACGGTGAACGAATAAAACCGCGCCGAACGTCTCTCGTCAGGCCGTGCTCTCTCCAATAATTCGCTTTCACCGAGGCAATAGGCGAGATCGTGGTCACGGGGAACGAATAAAACCGCGCCGAACGTCTCTCGTCAGGCCGTGCTCTCTCCAATAATTCGCTTTCACCGAGGCAATAGCCGAGATTGTGGTCACGGTGAACGAATAAAACCGCGCCGAACGTCTCTCGTCAGGCCGTGCTCTCTCCAATAATTCGCTTTCACCGAGGCAATAGGCGAGATCGTGGTCACGGTGAACGAATAAAACGGCGCCAAACGTCTCTCGTCAGGCCGTGCTCTCTCCAATAATTCGCTTTCACCGATGCAATAGGCGAGATCGTGGTCACGGTGAACGAATAAAACCGCGCCGAACGTCTCTCGTCAGGCCGTGCTCTCTCCAATAATTCGCTTTCACCGAGGCAATAGGCGAGATCGTGGTCACGGTGAACGAATAAAACGGCGCCAAACGTCTCTCGTCAGGCCGTGCTCTCTCCAATAATTCGCTTTCACCGAGGCAATAGGCGAGATCGTGGTCACGGTGAACGAATAAAACCGCGCCAAAAGTCTCTCGTCAGGCCGTGCTCTCTCCAATAATTCGCTTTCACCGAGGCAATAGGCGAGATCGTGGTCACGGTGAACGAATAAAACCGCGCCAAACGTCTCTCATCAGGCCGTGCTCTCTCCAATAATTCGCTTTCACCGAGGCAATAGCCGAGATCGTGGTCACGGTGAACGAATAAAACCGCGCCGAACGTCTCTCGTCAGGCCGTGCTCTCTCCAATAATTCGCTTTCACCGAGGCAATAGGCGAGATCGTGGTCACGGTGAACGAATAAAACGGCGCCAAACGTCTCTCGTCAGGCCGTGCTCTCTCCAATAATTCGCTTTCACCGAGGCAATAGGCGAGATCGTGGTCACGGTGAACGAATAAAACCGCGCCGAACGTCTCTCGTCAGGCCGTGCTCTCTCCA
This sequence comes from Ixodes scapularis, assembly GCF_016920785.2. Lineage (NCBI taxonomy): Eukaryota > Metazoa > Arthropoda > Arachnida > Ixodida > Ixodidae > Ixodes > Ixodes scapularis. The sequence continues at coordinate 104,606 of NW_024610247.1, read as the reverse complement.
ATAATTCGCTTTCACCGAGGCAATAGGCGAGATCGTGGTCACGGTGAACGAATAAAACGGCGCCAAACGTCTCTCGTCAGGCCGTGCTCTCTCCAATAATTCGCTTTCACCGAGGCAATAGGCGAGATCGTGGTCACGGTGAACGAATAAAACCGCACCAAACGTCTCTCGTCAGGCCGTGCTCTCTCCAATAATTCGCTTTCACCGAGGCAATAGGCGAGATCGTGGTCACGGTGAACGAATAAAACGTCGCCAAACGTCTCTCGTCAGGCCGTGCTCTCTCCAATAATTCGCTTTCACCGAGGCAATAGGCGAGATCGTGGTCAAGGTGAACGAATAAAACGGCGCCAAACGTCTCTCGTCAGGCCGTGCTCTCTCCAATAATTCGCTTTCACCGAGGCAATAGGCGAGATCGTGGTCACGGTGAACGAATAAAACCGCGCCAAACGTCTCTCGTCAGGCCGTGCTCTCTCCAATAATTCGCTTTCACCGAGGCAATAGGCGAGATCGTGGTCACGGTGAACGAATAAAATGGCGCCAAACGTCTCTCGTCAGGCCGTGCTCTCTCCAATAATTCGCTTTCACCGAGGCAATAGGCGAGATCATGGTCACGGTGAACGAATAAAACGGCGCCAAACGTCTCTCGTCAGGCCGTGCTCTCTCCAATAATTCGCTTTCACCGAGGCAATAGGCGAGATCGTGGTCACGGTGAACGAATAAAACCGCGCCAAACGTCTCTCGTGAGGCCGTGCTCTCTCCAATAATTCGCTTTCACCGAGGCAATAGGCGAGATCGTGGTCACGGTGAACGAAAAAAACGGCGCCAAACGTCTCTCGTCAGGCCGTGCTCTCTCCAATAATTCGCTTTCACCGAGGCAATAGGCGAGATCGTGGTCACGGTGAACGAATAAAACGGCGCCAAACGTCTCTCGTCAGGCCGTGCTCTCTCCAATAATTCGCTTTCACCGAGGCAATAGGCGAGATCGTGGTCACGGTGAACGAATAAAACCGCGCCAAACGTCTCTCGTCAGGCCGTGCTCTCTCCAATAATTCGCTTTCACCGAGGCAATAGGCGAGATCGTGGTCACGGTGAACGAATAAAACGGCGCCAAACGTCTCTCGTCAGGCCGTGCTCTGTCCAATAATTCGCTTTCACCGAGGCAATAGGCGAGATCGTGGTCACGGTGAACGAATAAAACGGCGCCAAACGTCTCTCGTCAGGCCGTGCTCTCTCCAATAATTCGCTTTCACCGAGGCAATAGGCGAGATCGTGGTCACGGTGAACGAATAAAACGGCGCCAAACGTCTCTCGTCAGGCCGTGCTCTCTCCAATAATTCGCTTTCACCGAGGCAATAGGCGAGATCGTGGTCACGGTGAACGAATAAAACCGCGCCAAACGTCTCTCGTCAGGCCGTGCTCTCTCCAATAATTCGCTTTCACCGAGGCAATAGGCGAGATCGTGGTCACGGTGAACGAATAAAACCGCGCCAAACGTCTCTCGTCGGGCCGTGCTCTCTCCAATAATTCGCTTTCACCGAGGCAATAGGCGAGATCGTGGTCACGGTGAACGAATAAAACGGCGCCAAACGTCTCTCGTCAGGCCGTGCTCCCTCCAATAATTCGCTTTCACCGAGGCAATAGGCGAGATCGTGGTCACGGTGAACGAATAAAACGGCGCCAAACGTCTCTCGTCAGGCCGTGCTCTCTCCAATAATTCGCTTTCACCGAGGCAATAGGCGAGATCGTGGTCACGGTGAACGAATAAAACGGCGCCAAACGTCTCTCGTCAGGCCGTGCTCTCTCCAATAATTCGCTTTCACCGAGGCAATAGGCGAGATCGTGGTCACGGTGAACGAATAAAACCGCGCCAAACGTCTCTCGTCAGGCCGTGCTCTCTCCAATAATTCGCTTTCACCGAGGCAATAGGCGAGATCGTGGTCACGGTGAACGAATAAAACCGCGCCAAACGTCTCTCGTCGGGCCGTGCTCTCTCCAATAATTCGCTTTCACCGAGGCAATAGGCGAGATCGTGGTCACGGTGAACGAATAAAACGGCGCCAAACGTCTCTCGTCAGGCCGTGCTCTCTCCAATAATTCGCTTTCACCGAGGCAATAGGCGAGATCGTGGTCACGGTGAACGAATAAAACCGCGCCAAACGTCTCTCGTCAGGCCGTGCTCTCTCCAATAATTCGCTTTCACCGAGGCAATAGGCGAGATCGTGGTCACGGTGAACGAATAAAACCGCGCCAAACGTCTCTCGTCAGGCCGTGCTCTCTCCAATAATTCGCTTTCACCGAGGCAATAGGCGAGATCGTGGTCACGGTGAACGAATAAAACCGCGCCAAACGTCTCTCGTCAGGCCGTGCTCTCTCCAATAATTCGCTTTCACCGAGGCAATAGGCGAGATCGTGGTCACGGTGAACGAATAAAACCGCGCCAAACGTCTCTCGTCAGGCCGTGCTCTCTCCAATAATTCGCTTTCACCGAGGCAATAGGAGAGATCGTGGTCACGGTGAACGAATAAAACCGCGCCAAACGTCTCTCGTCAGGCCGTGCTCTCTCCAATAATTCGCTTTCACCGAGGCAATAGCCGAGATCGTGGTCACGGTGAACGAATAAAACCACGCCAAACGTCTCTCGTCAGGCCGTGCTCCCTCCAATAATTCGCTTTCACCGAGGCAATAGGCGAGATCGTGGTCACGGTGAACGAATAAAACGGCGCCAAACGTCTCTCGTCAGGCCGTGCTCTCTCCAATAATTCGCTTTCACCGAGGCAATAGGCGAGATCGTGGTCACGGTGAACGAATAAAACCGCGCCGAACGTCTCTCGTCAGGCCGTGCTCTCTCCAATAATTCGCTTTCACCGAGGCAATAGGCGATATCGTGGTCACGGTGAACGAATAAAACGGCGCCAAACGTCTCTCGTCAGGCCGTGCTCTCTCCAATAATTCGCTTTGACCGAGGCAATAGGCGAGATCGTGGTCACAGTGAACGAATAAAACCGCGCCGAACGTCTCTCGTCAGGCCGTGCTCTCTCCAATAATTCGCTTTCACCGAGGCAATAGGCGAGATCGTGGTCACGGTGAACGAATAAAACGGCGCCAAACGTCTCTCGTCAGGCCGTGCTCTCTCCAATAATTCGCTTTCACCGAGGCAATAGGCGAGATCGTGGTCACGGTGAACGAATAAAACCGCGCCAAACGTCTCTCGTCAGGCCGTGCTCTCTCCAATAATTCGCTTTCACCGAGGCAATAGGCGAGATCGTGGTCACGGTGAACGAATAAAACCGCGCCGAACGTCTCTCGTCAGGCCGTGCTCTCTCCAATAATTCGCTTTCACCGAGGCAATAGGCGAGATCGTGGTCACGGTGAGCGAATAAAACGGCGCCAAACGTCTCTCGTCAGGCCGTGCTCTCTCCAATAATTCGCTTTCACCGAGGCAATAGGCGAGATCGTGGTCACGGTGAACGAATAAAACCGCGCCGAACGTCTCTCGTCAGGCCGTGCTCTCTCCAATAATTCGCTTTCACCGAGGCAATAGGCGAGATCGTGGTCACGGTGAACGAATAAAACCGCGCCAAACGTCTCTCGTCAGGCCGTGCTCTCTCCAATAATTCGCTTTCACCGAGGCAATAGGCGAGATCGTGGTCACGGTGAACGAATAATACGGCGCCAAACGTCTCTCGTCAGGCCGTGCTCTCTCCAATAATTCGCTTTCACCGAGGCAATAGGCGAGATCGTGGTCACGGTGAACGAATAAAACCGCGCCAAACGTCTCTCGTCAGGCCGTGCTCTCTCCAATAATTCGCTTTCACCGAGGCAATAGGCGAGATCGTGGTCACGGTGAACGAATAAAACCGCGCCGAACGTCTCTCGTCAGGCCGTGCTCTCTCCAATAATTCGCTTTCACCGAGGCAATAGGCGAGATCGTGGTCACGGTGAACGAATAAAACGGCGCCAAACGTCTCTCGGCAGGCCGTGCTCTCTCCAATAATTCGCTTTCACCGAGGCAATAGGCGAGATCGTGGTCACGGTGAACGAATAAAACCGCGCCGAACGTCTCTCGTCAGGCCGTGCTCTCTCCAATAATTCGCTTTCACCGAGGCAATAGGCGAGATCGTGGTCACGGTGAACAAATAAAACCGCGCCAAACGTCTCTCGTCAGGCCGTGCTCTCTCCAATAATTCGCTTTCACCGAGGCAATAGGCGAGATCGTGGTCACGGTGAACGAATAAAACCGCGCCAAACGTCTCTCGTCAGGCCGTGCTCTCTCCAATAATTCGCTTTCACCGAGGCAATAGGCGACATCGTGGTCACGGTGAACGAATAAAACCGCGCCGAACGTCTCTCGTCAGGCCGTGCTCTCTCCAATAATACGCTTTCACCGAGGCAATAGCCGAGATCGTGGTCACGGCGAACGAATAAAACCGCGCCGAACGTCTCTCGTCAGGCCGTGCTCTCTCCAATAATTCGCTTTCACCGAGGCAATAGCCGAGATCGTGGTCACGGTGAACGAATAAAACCGCGCCAAACGTCTCTCGTCAGGCCGTGCTCTCTCCAATAATTCGCTTTCACCGAGGCAATAGGCGAGATCGTGGTCACGGTGAACGAATAAAACCGCGCCAAACGTCTCTCGTCAGGCCGTGCTCTCTTCAATAATTCGCTTTCACCGAGGCAATAGGCGAGATCGTGGTCACGGTGAACGAATAAAACCGCGCCAAACGTCTCTCGTCAGGCCGTGCTCTCTCCAATAATTCGCTTTCACCGAGGCAATAGGCGAGATCGTGGTCACGGTGAACGAATAAAACCGCGCCGAACGTCTCTCGTCAGGCCGTGCTCTCTCCAATAATTCGCTTTCACCGAGGCAATAGGCGAGATCGTGGTCACGGTGAACGAATAAAACCGCGCCAAACGTCTCTCGTCAGGCCGTGCTCTCTCCAATAATTCGCTTTCACCGAGGCAATAGGCGAGATCGTGGTCACGGTGAACGAATAAAACCGCGCCAAACGTCTCTCGTCAGGCCGTGCTCTCTCCAATAATTCGCTTTCACCGAGGCAATAGGCGAGATCGTGGTCACGGTGAACGAATAAAACCGCGCCGAACGTCTCTCGTCAGGCCGTGCTCTCTCCAATAATTCGCTTTCACCGAGGCAATAGCCGAGATCGTGGTCACGGTGAACGAATAAAACCGCGCCGAACGTCTCTCGTCAGGCCGTGCTCTCTCCAATAATTCGCTTTCACCGAGGCAATAGGCGAGATCGTGGTCACGGTGAACGAATAAAACCGCGCCGAACGTCTCTCGTCAGGCCGTGCTCTCTCCAATAATTCGCTTTCACCGAGGCAATAGCCGAGATCGTGGTCACGGTGAACGAATAAAACCGCGCCGAACGTCTCTCGTCAGGCCGTGCTCTCTCGAATAATTCGCTTTCACCGAGGCAATAGGCGAGATCGTGGTCACGGTGAACGAATAAAACCGCGCCGAACGTCTCTCGTCAGGCCATGCTCTCTCCAATAATTCGCTTTCACCGAGGCAATAGCCGAGATCGTGGTCACGGTGAACGAATAAAACCGCGCCGAACGTCTCTCGTCAGGCCGTGCTCTCTCCAATAATTCGCTTTCACCGAGACAATAGGCGAGATCGTGGTCACGGTGAACGAATAAAACCGCGCCAAACGTCTCTCGTCAGGCCGTGCTCTCTCCAATAATTCGCTTTCACCGAGGCAATAGGCGAGATCGTGGTCACGGTGAACGAATAAAACCGCGCCAAACGTCTCTCGTCAGGCCGTGCTCTCTCCAATAATTCGCTTTCACCGAGGCAATAGGCGAGATCGTGGTCACGGTGAACGAATAAAACCGCGCCAAACGTCTCTCGTCAGGCCGTGCTCTCTCCAATAATTCGCTTTCACCGAGGCAATAGGCGAGATCGTGGTCACGGTGAACGAATAAAACCGCGCCAAACGTCTCTCGTCAGGCCGTGCTCTCTCCAATAATTCGCTTTCACCGAGGCAATAGGCGAGATCGTGGTCACGGTGAACGAATAAAACCGCGCCGAACGTCTCTCGTCAGGCCGTGCTCTCTCCAATAATTCGCTTTCACCGAGGCAATAGCCGAGATCGTGGTCACGGTGAACTAATAAAACCGCGCCGAACGTGTCTCGTCAGGCCGTGCTCTCTCCAATAATTCGCTTTCACCGAGGCAATAGGCGAGATCGTGGTCACGGTGAACAAATAAAACCGCGCCGAACGTCTCTCGTCAGGCCGTGCTCTCTCCAATAATTCGCTTTCACCGAGGCAATAGCCGAGATCGTGGTCACGGTGAACGAATAAAACCGCGCCGAACGTCTCTCGTCAGGCCGTGCTCTCTCCAATAATTCGCTTTCACCGAGGCAATAGGCGAGATCGTGGTCACGGTGAACGAATAAAACCGCGCCGAACGTCTCTCGTCAGGCCGTGCTCTCTCCAATAATTCGCTTTCACCGAGGCAATAGCCGAGATCGTGGTCACGGTGAACGAATAAAACCGCGCCGAACGTCTCTCGTCAGGCCGTGCTCTCTCCAATAATTCGCTTTCACCGAGGCAATAGGCGAGATCGTGGTCACGGTGAACGAATAAAACCGCGCCGAACGTCTCTCGTCAGGCCGTGCTCTCTCCAATAATTCGCTTTCACCGAGGCAATAGCCGAGATCGTGGTCACGGTGAACGAATAAAACCGCGCCGAACGTCTCTCGTCAGGCCGTGCTCTCTCCAATAATTCGCTTTCACCGAGGCAATAGCCGAGATCGTGGTCACGGTGAACGAATAAAACCGCGCCGAACGTCTCTCGTCAGGCCGTGCTCTCTCCAATAATTCGCTTTCACCGAGGCAATAGGCGAGATCGTGGTCACGGTGAACGAATAAAACCGCGCCGAACGTCTCTCGTCAGGCCGTGCTCTCTCCAATAATTCGCTTTCACCGAGGCAATAGGCGAGATCGTGGTCACGGTGAACGAATAAAACCGCGCCAAACGTCTCTCGTCAGGCCGTGCTCCCTCCAATAATTCGCTTTCACCGAGGCAATAGGCGAGATCGTGGTCACGGTGAATGAATAAAACCGCGCCAAACGTCTCTCGTCAGGCCGTGCTCTCTCCAATAATTCGCTTTCACCGAGGCAATAGCCGAGATCGTGGTCACGGTGAACGAATAAAACGGCGCCGAACGTCTCTCGTCAGGCCGTGCTCTCTCCAATAATTCGCTTTCACCGAGGCAATAGCCGGGATCGTGGTCACGGTGAACGAATAAAACCGCGCCAAACGTCTCTCGTCAGGCCGTGCTCTCTCCAATAATTTGCTTTCACCGAGGCAATAGGCGAGATCGTGGTCACGGTGAACGAATAAAACCGCGCCAAACGTCTCTCGTCAGGCCGTGCTCTCTCCAATAATTCGCTTTCACCGAGGCAATAGGCGAGATCGTGGTCACGGTGAACGAATAAAACGGCGCCAAACCTCTCTCGTCAGGCCGTGCTCTCTCCAATAATTCGCTTTCACCGAGGCAATAGCCGAGATCGTGGTCACGGTGAACGAATAAAACCGCGCCGAACGGCTCTCGTCAGGCCGTGCTCTCTCCAATAATTTGCTTTCACCGAGGCAATAGCCGAGATCGTGGTCACGGTGAACGAATAAAACGGCGCCAAACGTCTCTCGTCAGGCCGTGCTCTCTCCAATAATTCGCTTTCACCGAGGCAATAGCCGAGATCGTGGTCACGGTGAACGAATAAAACGGCGCCGAACGTCTCTCGTCAGGCCGTGCTCTCTCCAATAATTCGCTTTCACCGAGGCAATAGCCGAGATCGTGGTCACGGTGAACGAATAAAACCGCGCCGAACGTCTCTCGTCAGGCCGTGCTCTCTCCAATAATTCGCTTTCACCGAGGCAATAGCCGAGATCGTGGTCACAGTGAACGAATAAAACCGCGCCAAACGTCTCTCGTCAGGCCGTGCTCTCTCCAATAATTCGCTTTCACCGAGGCAATAGGCGAGATCGTGGTCACGGTGAACGAATAAAACCGCGCCAAACGTCTCTCGTCAGGCCGTGCTCTCTCCAATAATTCGCTTTCACCGAGGCAATAGGCGAGATCGTGGTCACGGTGAACGAATAAAACCGCGCCAAACGTCTCTCGTCAGGCCGTGCTCTCTCCAATAATTCGCTTTCACCGAGGCAATAGGCGAGATCGTGGTCACGGTGAACGAATAAAACCGCGCCAAACGTCTCTCGTCAGGCCGTGCTTTCTCCAATAATTCGCTTTCACCGAGGCAATAGGCGAGATCGTGGTCACGGTGAACGAATAAAACCGCGCCAAACGTCTCTCGTCAGGCCGTGCTGTCTCCAATAATTCGCTTTCACCGAGGCAATAGGCGAGATCGTGGTCACGGTGAACGAACAAAACCGCGCCGAACGTCTCTCGTCAGGCCGTGCTCTCTCCAATAATTCGCTTTCACCGAGGCAATAGGCGAGATCGTGGTCACGGTGAACGAATAAAACCGCGCCGAACGTCTCTCGTCAGGCCGTGCTCTCTCCAATAATTCGCTTTCACCGAGGCAATAGGCGAGATCGTGGTCACGGTGAACGAATAAAACCGCGCCGAACGTCTCTCGTCAGGCCGTGCTCTCTCCAATAATTCGCTTTCACCGAGGCAATAGCCGAGATCGTGGTCACGGTGAACGAATAAAACCGCGCCAAACGTCTCTCGTCAGGCCGTGCTCTCTCCAATAATTCGCTTTCACCGAGGCAATAGGCGAGATCGTGGTCACGGTGAACGAATAAAACCGCGCCGAACGTCTCTCGTCAGGCCGTGCTCTCTCCAATAATACGCTTTCACCGAGGCAATAGCCGAGATCGTGGTCACGGTGAACGAATAAAACCGCGCCGAGCGTCTCTCGTCAGGCCGTGCTCTCTCCAATAATTCGCTTTCACCGAGGCAATAGCCGAGATCGTGGTCACGGTGAACGAATAAAACCGCGCCAAACGTCTCTCGCCAGGCCGTGCTCTCTCCAATAATTCGCTTTCACCGAGGCAATAGGCGAGATCGTGTTCACGGTGAACGAATAAAACCGCGCCAAACGTCTCTCGTCAGGCCGTGCTCTCTTCAATAATTCGCTTTCACCGAGGCAATAGGCGAGATCGTGGTCACGGTGAACGAATAAAACCGCGCCAAACGTCTCTCGTCAGGCCGTGCTCTCTCCAATAATTCGCTTTCACCGAGGCAATAGGCGAGATCGTGGTCACGGTGAACGAATAAAACCGCGCCGAACGTCTCTCGATCAGGCTGTGCTCTCTCCAATAATTCGCTTTCACCGAGGCAATAGGCGAGATCGTGGTCACGGTGAACGAATAAAAACCGCGCCAAACGTCTCTCGTCAGGCCGTGCTCTCTCCAATAATTCGCTTTCACCGAGGCAATAGGCGAGATCGTGGTCCACGGTGAACGAATAAAACCGCGCCAAACGTCTCTCGTCAGGCCGTGCTCTCTCCAATAATTCGCTTTCACCGAGGCAATAGGCGAGATCGTGGTCACGGTGAACGAATAAAACCGCGCCGAACGTCTCTCGTCAGGCCGTGCTCTCTCCAATAATTCGCTTTCACCGAGGCAATAGCCGAGATCGTGGTCACGGTGAACGAATAAAACCGCGCCGAACGTCTCTCGTCAGGCGTGCTCTCTCCAATAATTCGCTTTCACCGAGGCAATAGGCGAGATCGTGGTCACGGTGAACGAATAAAACCGCGCCGAACGTCTCTCGTTCAGGCCGTGCTCTCTCCAATAATTCGCTTTCACCGAGGCAATAGCCGAGATCGTGTCACGGTGAACGAATAAAACCGCGCCGAACGTCTCTCGTCAGGCCGTGCTCTCTCGAATAATTCGCTTTTCACCGAGGCAATAGGCGAGATCGTGGTCACGGTGAACGAATAAAACCGCGCCGAACTTCTCTCGTCAGGCCATGCTCTCTCCAAATAATTCGCTTTCACGAGGCAATAGCCGAGATCGTGGGTCACGGTGAACGAATAAAACCGCGCGAACGTCTCTCGTCAGGCCGTGGCTCTCTCCAATAATTCGCTTTCACCGAGACAATAGGCGAGATCGTGGTCACGGTGAACGAATAAAACCGCGCCAAACGTCTCTCGTCAGGCCGTGCTCTCTCCAATAATTCGCTTTCACCGAGGCAATAGGCGAGATCGTGGTCACGGGTGAACGATATAAAACCCCGCCAAACGTCCTCTCGTCAGGCCGTGCTCTCTCCAATAATTCGCTTTCACCGAGGCAATAGGCGAGATCGTGGGTCACGGTGAACGAATAAAACCGCGCCAAACGTCTCTCGTCAGGCCGTGCTCTCTCCAATAATTCGCTTTCACCGAGCGAGATCGTGGTCACGGTGAACGAATAAAACCGCGCCAAACGTCTCTCGTCAGGCCGTGCTCTCTCCAATAATTCGCTTTCACCGAGGCAATAGGCGAGATCGTGGTCACGGTGAACGAATAAAACCGCGCCGAACGTCTCTCGTCAGGCCGTGCTCTCTCCAATAATTCGCTTTCACCGAGGCAATAGCCGAGATCGTGGTCACGGTGAACTAATAAAACCGCGCCGAACGTGTCTCGTCAGGCCGTGCTCTCTCCAATAATTCGCTTTCACCGAGGCAATAGGCGAGATCGTGGTCACAGTGAACAAATAAAACCGCGCCGAACGTCTCTCGTCAGGCCGTGCTCTCTCCAATAATTCGCTTTCACCGAGGCAAAAACCGAGATCGTGGTCACGGTGAACGAATAAAACCGCGCCGAACGTCTCTCGTCAGGCCGTGCTCTCTCCAATAATTCGCTTTCACCGAGGCAATAGGCGAGATCGTGGTCACGGTGAACGAATAAAACCGCGCCGAACGTCTCTCGTCAGGCCGTGCTCTCTCCAATAATTCGCTTTCACCGAGGCAATAGCCGAGATCGTGGTCACGGTGAACGAATAAAACCGCGCCGAACGTCTCTCGTCAGGCCGTGCTCTCTCCAATAATTCGCTTTCACCGAGGCAATAGGCGAGATCGTGGTCACGGTGAACGAATAAAACCGCGCCGAACGTCTCTCGTCAGGCCGTGCTCTCTCCAATAATTCGCTTTCACCGAGGCAATAGCCGAGATCGTGGTCACGGTGAACGAATAAAACCGCGCCGAACGTCTCTCGTCAGGCCGTGCTCTCTCCAATAATTCGCTTTCACCGAGGCAATAGCCGAGATCGTGGTCACGGTGAACGAATAAAACCGCGCCGAACGTCTCTCGTCAGGCCGTGCTCTCTCCAATAATTTGCTTTCACCGAGGCAATAGGCGAGATCGTGGTCACGGTGAACGAATAAAACCGCGCCGAACGTCTCTCGTCAGGCCGTGCTCTCTCCAATAATTCGCTTTCACCGAGGCAATAGGCGAGATCGTGGTCACGGTGAACGAATAAAACCGCGCCAAACGTCTCTCGTCAGGCCGTGCTCCCTCCAATAATTCGCTTTCACCGAGGCAATAGGCGAGATCGTGGTCACGGTGAATGAATAAAACCGCGCCAAACGTCTCTCGTCAGGCCGTGCTCTCTCCAATAATTCGCTTTCACCGAGGCAATAGCCGAGATCGTGGTCACGGTGAACGAATAAAACGGCGCCGAACGTCTCTCGTCAGGCCGTGCTCTCTCCAATAATTCGCTTTCACCGAGGCAATAGCCGGGATCGTGGTCACGGTGAACGAATAAAACCGCGCCAAACGTCTCTCGTCAGGCCGTGCTCTCTCCAATAATTTGCTTTCACCGAGGCAATAGGCGAGATCGTGGTCACGGTGAACGAATAAAACCGCGCCAAACGTCTCTCGTCAGGCCGTGCTCTCTCCAATAATTCGCTTTCACCGAGGCAATAGGCGAGATCGTGGTCACGGTGAACGAATAAAACGGCGCCAAACCTCTCTCGTCAGGCCGTGCTCTCTCCAATAATTCGCTTTCACCGAGGCAATAGCCGAGATCGTGGTCACGGTGAACGAATAAAACCGCGCCGAACGTCTCTCGTCAGGCCGTGCTCTCTCCAATAATTTGCTTTCACCGAGGCAATAGCCGAGATCGTGGTCACGGTGAACAAATAAAACGGCGCCAAACGTCTCTCGTCAGGCCGTGCTCTCTCCAATAATTCGCTTTCACCGAGGCAATAGCCGAGATCGTGGTCACGGTGAACGAATAAAACGGCGCCGAACGTCTCTCGTCAGGCCGTGCTCTCTCCAATAATTCGCTTTCACCGAGGCAATAGCCGAGATCGTGGTCACGGTGAACGAATAAAACCGCGCCGAACGTCTCTCGTCAGGCCGTGCTCTCTCCAATAATTCGCTTTCACCGAGGCAATAGCCGAGATCGTGGTCACGGTGAACGAATAAAACCGCGCCAAACGTCTCTCGTCAGGCCGTGCTCTCTCCAATAATTCGCTTTCACCGAGGCAATAGGCGAGATCGTGGTCACGGTGAACGAATAAAACCGCGCCAAACGTCTCTCGTCAGGCCGTGCTCTCTCCAATAATTCGCTTTCACCGAGGCAATAGGCGAGATCGTGGTCACGGTGAACGAATAAAACCGCGCCAAACGTCTCTCGTCAGGCCGTGCTCTCTCCAATAATTCGCTTTCACCGAGGCAATAGGGGAGATCGTGGTCACGGTGAACGAATAAAACCGCGCCAAACGTCTCTCGTCAGGCCGTGCTTTCTCCAATAATTCGCTTTCACCGAGGCAATAGGCGAGATCGTGGTCACGGTGAACGAATAAAACCGCGCCAAACGTCTCTCGTCAGGCCGTGCTGTCTCCAATAATTCGCTTTCACCGAGGCAATAGGCGAGATCGTGGTCACGGTGAACGAACAAAACCGCGCCGAACGTCTCTCGTCAGGCCGTGCTCTCTCCAATAATTCGCTTTCACCGAGGCAATAGGCGAGATCGTGGTCACGGTGAACGAATAAAACCGCGCCGAACGTCTCTCGTCAGGCCGTGCTCTCTCCAATAATTCGCTTTCACCGAGGCAATAGGCGAGATCGTGGTCACGGTGAACGAATAAAACCGCGCCGAACGTCTCTCGTCAGGCCGTGCTCTCTCCAATAATTCGCTTTCACCGAGGCAATAGCCGAGATCGTGGTCACGGTGAACGAATAAAACCGCGCCGAACGTCTCTCGTCAGGCCGTGCTCTCTCCAATAATTCGCTTTCACCGAGGCAATAGGCGAGATCGTGGTCACGGTGAACGAATAAAACAGGGCCGAACGTCTCTCGTCAGGCCGTGCTCTCTCCAATAATTCGCTTTCACCGAGGCAATAGCCGAGATCGTGGTCACGGTGAACGAATAAAACAGCGCCGAACGTCTCTCGTCAGGCCGTGCTCTCTCCAATAATTCGCTTTCACCGAGGCAATAGCCGAGATCGTGGTCACGGTGAACGAATAAAACCGCGCCGAACGTCTCTCGTCAGGCCGTGCTCTCTCCAATAATTCGCTTTCACCGAGGCAATAGGCGAGATCGTGGTCACGGTGAACGAATAAAAACCGCGCCGAACGTCTCTCGTCAGGCCGTGCTCTCTCCAATAATTCGCTTTCACCGAGGCAATAGGCGAGATCGTGGTCACGGTGAACGAATAAAACCGCGCCAAACGTCTCTCGTCAGGCCGTGCTCTCTCCAATAATTCTCTTTCACCGAGGCAATAGGCGAGATCGTGGTCACGGTGAACGAATAAAACCGCGCCAAACGTCTCTCGTCAGGCCGTGCTCTCTCCAATAATTCGCTTTCACCGAGGCAATAGGCGAGATCGTGGTCACGGTGAACGAATAAAACGGCGCCAAACGTCTCTCGTCAGGCCGTGCTCTCTCCAATAATTCGCTTTCACCGAGGCAATAGGCGAGATCGTGGTCACGGTGAACGAATAAAACCGCGCCAAACGTCTCCCGTCAGGCCGTGCTCTCTCCAATAATTCGCTTTCACCGAGGCAATAGGCGAGATCGTGGTCACGGTGAACGAATAAAACCGCGCCGAACGTCTCTCGTCAGGCCGTGCTCTCTCCAATAATTCGCTTTCACCGAGGCAATAGGCGAGATCGTGGTCACGGTGAACGAATAAAACGGCGCCAAACGTCTCTCGTCAGGCCGTGCTCTCACCAATAATTCGCTTTCACCGAGGCAATAGGCGAGATCGTGGTCACGGTGAACGAATAAAACGGCACCAAACGTCTCTCGTCAGGCCGTGCTCTGTCCAATATTTCGCTTTCACCGAGGCAATAGGCGAGATCGTGGTCACGGTGAACGAATAAAACGGCGCCAAACGTCTCTCGTCAGGCCGTGCTCTCTCCAATAATTCGCTTTCACCGAGGCAATAGGCGAGATCGTGGTCACGGTGAACGAATAAAACCGCGCCAAACGTCTCTCGTCAGGCCGTGTTCTCTCCAATATTTCGCTTTCACCGAGGCAATAGGCGAGATCGTGGTCACGGTGAACGAATAAAACCGCGCCGAACGTCTCTCGTCAGGCCGTGCTCTCTCCAATAATTCGCTTTCACCGAGGCAATAGGCGAGATCGTGGTCACGGTGAACGAATAAAACCGCGCCAAACGTCTCTCGTCAGGCCGTGCTCTCTCCAATAATTCGGTTTCACCGAGGCAATAGGCGAGATCGTGGTCACGGTGAACGAATAAAACCGCGCCGAACGTCTCTCGTCAGGCCGTGCTCTCTCCAATAATTCGCTTTCACCGAGGCAATAGGCGAGATCGTGGTCACGGTGAACGAATAAAACCGCGCCAAACGTCTCTCGTCAGGCCGTGCTCTCTCCAATAATTCGCTTTCACCGAGGCAATAGGCGAGATCGTTGTCACGGTGAACGAATAAAACCGCGCCGAACGTCTCTCGTCAGGCCGTGCTCTCTCCAATAATTCGCTTTCACCGAGGCAATAGGCGAGATCGTGGTCACGGTGAACGAATAAAACCGCGCCAAACGTCTCTCGTCAGGCCGTGCTCTCTCCAATAATTCGCTTTCACCGAGGCAATAGGCGAGATCGTGGTCACGGTGAACGAATAAAACGGCGCCAAACGTCTCTCGTCAGGCCGTGCTCTCTCCAATAATTCGCTTTCACCGAGGCAATAGGCGAGATCGTGGTCACGGTGAACGAATAAAACCGCGCCAAACGTCTCTCGTCAGGCCGTGCTCTCTCCAATAATTCGCTTTCACCCGATGCAATAGGCGAGATCGTGGTCACGGTGAACAAATAAAACCGCGCCAAACGTCTCTCGTCAGGCCGTGCTCTCTCCAATAATCGCTTTCACCGAGGCAATAGCCGAGATCGTGGTCACGGTGAACGAATAAAACCGCGCCAAACGTCTCTCGTCAGGCCGTGCTCTCTCCAATAATTCGCTTTCACCGAGGCAATAGGCGAGATCGTGGTCACGGTGAACGAATAAAACCGCGCCAAAACGTCTCTCGTCAGGCCGTGCTCTCTCCAATAATTCGCTTTCACCGAGGCAATAGGCGAGATCGTGGTGACGGTGAACGAATAAAACCGCGCCAAACGTCTCTCGTCAGGCCGTGCTCTCTCCAATAATTCGCTTTCACCGAGGCAATAGGCGAGATCGTGGTCACGGTGAACGAATAAAACCGCGCCAAACGTCTCTCGTCAGGCCGTGCTCTCTCCAATAATTCGCTTTCACCGAGGCAATAGGCGAGATCGTGGTCACGGTGAACGAATAAAACCGCGCCAAACGTCTCTCGTCAGGCCGTGCTCTCTCCAATAATTCGCTTTCACCGAGGCAATAGGCGAAATCGTGGTCACGGTGAACGAATAAAACCGCGCCAAACGTCTCTCGTCAGGCCGTGCTCTCTCTCCAATAATTCGCTTTCACCGAGGCAATAGGCGAGATCGTGGTCACGGTGAACGAATAAAACCCGCGCCAAACGTCTCTCGTCAGGCCGTGCTCTCTCCAATAATTCGCTTTCACCGAGGCAATAGGCGAGATCGTGGTCACGGTGAACGAATAAAACCGCGCCAAACGTCTCTCGTCAGGTCGTGCTCTCTCCAATAATTCGCTTTCACCGAGGCAATAGGCGAGATCGTGGTCACGGTGAACGAATAAAACCGCGCCAAACGTCTCTCGTCAGGCCGTGCTCTCTCCAATAATTCGCTTTCACCGAGGCAATAGGCGAGATCGTGGTAACGGTGAACGAATAAAACCGCGCCAAACGTCTCTCGTCAGGCCGTGCTCTCTCCAATTATTCGCTTTCACCGAGGCAATAGGCGAGATCGTGGTCACGGTGAACGAATAAAACCGCGCCAAACGTCTCTCGTCAGGCCGTGCTCTCTCCAATAATTCGCTTTCACCGAGGCAATAGGCGAGATCGTGGTCACGGTGAACGAATAAAACCGCGCCAAACGTCTCTCGTCAGGCCGTGCTCTCTCCAATAATTCGCTTTCACCGAGGCAATAGGCGAGATCGTGGTCACGGTGAACGAATAAAACCGCGCCGAACGTCTCTCGTCAGGCCGTGATCTCTCCAATAATTTGCTTTCACCGAGGCAATAGGCGAGATCGTGGTCACGGTGAACGAATAAAACCGCGCCAAACGTCTCTCGTCAGGCCGTGCTCTCTCCAATAATTCGCTTTGACCGAGGCAATAGGCGAGATCGTGGTCACGGTGAACGAATAAAACCGCGCCAAACGTCTCTCGTCAGGCCGTGCTCTCTCCAATAATTCGCTTTCACCGAGGCAATAGGCGAGATCGTGGTCACGGTGAACGAATAAAACGGCGCCAAACGTCTCTCGTCAGGCCGTGCTCTCTCCAATAATTCGCTTTCACCGAGGCAATAGCCGAGATCGTGGTCACGGTGAACGAATAAAACCGCGCCAAACGTCTCTCGTCAGGCCGTGCTCTCTCCAATAATTCGCTTTCACCGAGGCAATAGGCGAGATCGTGGTCACGGTGAACGAATAAAACGGCGCCAAACGTCTCTCGTCAGGCCGTGCTCTCTCCAATAATTCGCTTTTCACCGAGGCAATAGGCGAGATCGTGGTCACGGTGAACGAAAAAAACGGCGCCAAACGTCTCTCGTCAGGCCGTGCTCTCTCCAATAATTCGCTTTCACCGAGGCAATAGGCGAGATCGTGGTCACGGTGAACGAATAAAACCGCGCCCAAACGTCTCTCGTCAGGCCGTGCTCTCTCCAATAATTCGCTTTCACCGAGGCAATAGGCGAGATCGTGGTCACGGTGAACGAATAAAACGGCGCCAAACGTCTCTCGTCAGGCCGTGCTCTCTCCAATAATTCGCTTTCACCGAGGCAATAGGCGAGATCGTGGTCAAGGTGAACGAATAAAACGGCGCCAAACGTCTCTCGTCAGGCCGTGCTCTCTCCAATAATTCGCTTTCACCGAGGCAATAGGCGAGATCGTGGTCACGGTGAACGAATAAAAACCGCGCCAAACGTCCTCTCGTCAGGCCGTGCTCTCTCCAATAATTCGCTTTCACCGAGGCAATAGGCGAGATCGTGGTCACGGTGAACGAATAAAACGGCGCCAAACGTCTCTCGTCAGGCCGTGCTCTCTCCAATAATTCGCTTTCACCGAGGCAATAGGCGAGATCGTGGTCACAGTGAACGAATAAAACCGCGCCAAACGTCTCTCGTCAGGCCGTGCTCTCTCCAATAATTCGCTTTCACCGAGGCAATAGGCGAGATCGTGGTCACGGTGAACGAATAAAACGGCGCCAAACGTCTCTCGTCAGGCCGTGCTCTCTCCAATAATTCGCTTTCACCGAGGCAATAGGCGAGATCGTGGTCACGGTGAACGAATAAAACCGCGCCAAACGTCTCTCGTCAGGCCGTGCTCTCTCCAATAAATTCGCTTTCACCGAGGCAATAGGCGAGATCGTGGTCACGGTGAACGAATAAAAACCGCGCCAAACGTCTCTCGTCAGGCCGTGCTCTCTCCAATAATTCGCTTTCAACGAGGCAATAGGCGAGATCGTGGTCACGGTGAACGAATAAAACCGCGCCAAACGTCTCTCGTCAGGCCGTGCTCTCTCCAATAATTCGCTTTCACCGAGGCAATAGGCGAGATCGTGGTCACGGTGAACGAATAAAACGGCGCCAAACGTCTCTCGTCAGGCCGTACTTACTCCAATAATTCGCTTTCCACCGAGGCAATAGGCGAGATCGTGGTCACGGTGAACGAATAAAACCGCGCCAAACGTCTCTCGTCAGGCCGTGCTTACTCCAATAATTCGCTTTCACCGAGGCAATAGGCGAGATCGTGGTCACGGTGAACGAATAAAACGGCGCCAAACGTCTCTCGTCAGGCCGTGCTCTCTCCAATAATTCGCTTCACCGAGGCAATAGGCGAGATCGTGGTCACGGTGAACGAATAAAACCGCGCCGAACGTCTCTCGTCAGGCCGTGCTCTCTCCAATAATTCGCTTTCACCGAGGCAATAGGCGAGATCGTGGTCACGATGAACGAATAAAACGGCGCCAAACGTCTCTCGTCAGGCCGTGCTTACTCCAATAATTCGCTTTCACCGAGGCAATAGGCGAGATCGTGGTCACGGTGAACGAATAAAACCGCGCCGAACGTCTCTCGTCAGGCCGTGCTTACTCCAATATTTCGCTTTCACCGACGCAATAGGCGAGATCGTGGTCACGGTGAACGAATAAAACGGCGCCAAACGTCTCTCGTCAGGCCGTGCTCTCTCCAATAATTCGCTTTCACCGAGGCAATAGGCGAGATCGTGGTCACGGTGAACGAATAAAACGGCGCCGAACGTTTCTCGTCAGGCCGTGCTTACTCCAATAATTCGCTTTCACCGAGGCAATAGGCGAGATCGTGGTCACGGTGAACGAATAAAACGGCGCCAAACGTCTCTCGTCAGGCCGTGCTTACTCCAATAATTCGCTTTCACCGAGGCAATAGGCGAGATCGTGGTCACGGTGAACGAATAAAACGGCGCCAAACGTCTCTCGTCAGGCCGTGCTTACTCCAATAATTCGCTTTCACCGAGGCAATAGGCGAGATCGTGGTCACGGTGAACGAATAAAACCGCGCCGAACGTCTCTCGTCAGGCCGTGCTCTCTCCAATATTTCGCTTTCACCGAGGCAATAGGCGAGATCGTGGTCACGGTGAACGAATAAAACGGCGCCAAACGTCTCTCGTCAGGCCGTGCTCTCTCCAAAAATTCGCTTTCACCGTGGCAATAGGCGAGATCGTGGTCACGGTGAACGAATAAAACGGTGCCAAACGTCTCTCGTCAGGCCGTGCTCTCTCCAATAATTCGCTTTCACCGAGGCAATAGGCGAGATCGTGGTCACGGTGAACGAATAAAACCGCGCCAAACGTCTCTCGTCAGGCCGTGCTCTCTCCAATAATTCGCTTTCACCGAGGCAATAGGCGAGATCGTGGTCACGGTGAACGAATAAAACGGCGCCAAACGTCTCTCGTCAGGCCGTGCTCTCTCCAATAATTCGCTTTCACCGAGGCAATAGGCGAGATCGTGGTCACGGTGAACGAATAAAACCGCGCCGAACGTCTCTCGTCAGGCCGTGCTCTCTCCAATAATTCGCTTTCAACCGAGGCAATAGGCGAGATCGTGGTCACGGTGAACGAATAAAACCGCGCCAAACGTCTCTCGTCAGGCCGTGCTCTCTCCAATAATTCGCTTTCACCGAGGCAATAGGCGAGATCGTGGTCACGGTGAACGAATAAAACCGCGCCGAACGTCTCTCGTCAGGCCGTGCTCTCTCCAATAATTCGCTTTCACCGAGGCAATAGGCGAGATCGTGGTCACGGTGAACCGAATAAAACCGCGCCGAACGTCTCTCGTCAGGCCGTGCTCTCTCCAATTATTCGCTTTCACCGAGGCAATAGGCGAGATCGTGGTCACGGTGAACGAATAAAACCGCGCCGAACGTCTCTCGTCAGGCCGTGCTCTCTCCAATAATTCGCTTTCCCCCCTCCACCGAGGCAATAGGCGAGATCGTGGTCACGGTGAACGAATAAAACCACGCCAAACGTCTCTCGTCAGGCCCTGCTCTCTCCAATAATTCGCTTTCACCGAGGCAATAGGCGAGATCGTGGTCACGGTGAACGAATAAAACCGCGCCGAACGTCTCTCGTCAGGCCGTGCTCTCTCCAATAATTCGCTTTCACCGAGGCAATAGGCGAGATCGTGGTCACGGTGAACGAATAAAACGGCGCCAAACGTCTCTCGTCAGGCCGTGCTTACTCCAATAATTCGCTTTCACCGAGGCAATAGGCGAGATCGTGGTCACGGTGAACGAATAAAACCGCGCCAAACGTCTCTCGTCAGGCCGTGCTTACTCCAATAATTCGCTTCCACCGAGGCAATAGGCGAGATCGTGGTCACGGTGAACGAATAAAACGGCGCCAAACGTCTCTCGTCAGGCCGTGCTCTCTCCAATAATTCGCTTTCACCGAGGCAATAGGCGAGATCGTGGTCACGGTGAACGAATAAAACAGCGCCGAAAGTCTCTCGTCAGGCCGTGCTCTCTCCAATAATTCGCTTTCACCGAGGCAATAGGCGAGATCGTGGTCACGGTGAACGAATAAAACGGCGCACACGTCTATCGTCAGGCCGTGCTTACTCCAATAATTCGCTTTCACCGAGGCAATAGGCGAGATCGTGGTCACGGTGAACGTATAAAACCGCGCCGAACGTCTCTCGTCAGGCCGTGCTTACTCCAATAATTCGCTTTCACCGACGCAATAGGCGAGATCGTGGTCACGGTGAACGAATAAAACGGCGCCAAACGTCTCTCGTCAGGCCGTGCTCTATCCAAATATTCGCTTTCACCGAGGCAATAGGCGAGATCGTGGTCACGGTGAACGAATAAAACGGCGCCGAACGTCTCTCGTCAGGCCGTGCTTACTCCAATAATTCGCTTTCACACCGAGGCAATAGGCGAGATCGTGGTCACGGTGAACGAATAAAACGGCGCCAAACGTCTCTCGTCAGGCCGTGCTTACTCCAATAATTCGCTTTCACCGAGGCAATAGGCGAGATCGTGGTCACGGTGAACGAATAAAACGGCGCCAAACGTCTCTCGTCAGGCCGTGCTTACTCCAATAATTCGCTTTCACCGAGGCAATAGGCGAGATCGTGGTCACGGTGAACGAATAAAACCGCGCCGAACGTCTCTCGTCAGGCCGTGCTCTCTCCAATAATTCGCTTTCACCGAGGCAATAGGCGAGATCGTGGTCACGGTGAACGAATAAAACGGCGCCAAACGTCTCTCGTCAGGCCGTGCTCTCTCCAATAATTCGCTTTCACCGAGGCAATAGGCGAGATCGTGGTCACGGTGAACGAATAAAACGGCGCCAAACGTCTCTCGTCAGGCCGTGCTCTCTCCAATAATTCGCTTTCACCGAGGCAATAGGCGAGATCGTGGTCACGGTGAACGAATAAAACCGCGCCGAACGTCTCTCGTCAGGCCGTGCTCTCTCCAATAATTCGCTTTCACCGAGGCAATAGGCGAGATCGTGGTCACGGTGAACGAATAAAACGGCGCCAAACGTCTCTCGTCAGGCCGTGCTCTCTCCAATAATTCGCTTTCCACCGAGGCAATAGGCGAGATCGTGGTCACGGTGAACGAATAAAACGGCGCCAAACGTCTCTCGTCAGGCCGTGCTTACTCCAATAATTCGCTTTCACCGAGGCAATAGGCGAGATCGTGGTCACGGTGAACGAATAAAACGGCGCCAAACGTCTCTCGTCAGGCCGTGCTTACTCCAATAATTCGCTTTCACCGAGGCAATAGGCGAGATCGTGGTCACGGTGAACGAATAAAACCGCGCCGAACGTCTCTCGTCAGGCCGTGCTCTCTCCAATATTTCGCTTTCACCGAGGCAATAGGCGAGATCGTGGTCACGGTGAACGAATAAAACGGCGCCAAACGTCTCTCGTCAGGCCGTGCTCTCTCCAAAAATTCGCTTTCCACCGTGGCAATAGGCGAGATCGTGGTCACGGTGAACGAATAAAACGGTGCCAAACGTCTCTCGTCAGGCCGTGCTCTCTCCAATAATTCGCTTTCACCGAGGCAATAGGCGAGATCGTGGTCACGGTGAACGAATAAAACCGCGCCAAACGTCTCTCGTCAGGCCGTGCTCTCTCCAATAATTCGCTTTCACCGAGGCAATAGGCGAGATCGTGGTCACGGTGAACGAATAAAACGGCGCCAAACGTCTCTCGTCAGGCCGTGCTCTCTCCAATAATTCGCTTTCACCGAGGCAATAGGCGAGATCGTGGTCACGGTGAACGAATAAAACCGCGCCGAACGTCTCTCGTCAGGCGTGCTCTCTCTCCAATAATTCGCTTTCACCGAGGCAATAGGCGAGATCGTGGTCACGGTGAACGAATAAAACCGCGCCAAACGTCTCTCGTCAGGCCGTGCTCTCTCCAATAATTCGCTTTCACCGAGGCAATAGGCGAGATCGTGGTCACGGTGAACGAATAAAACCGCGCCGAACGTCTCTCGTCAGGCCGTGCTCTCTCCAATAATTCGCTTTCACCGAGGCAATAGGCGAGATCGTGGTCACGGTGAACGAATAAACCGCGCCGAACGTCTCTCGTCAGGCCGTGCTCTCTCCAATTATTCGCTTTCACCGAGGCAATAGGCGAGATCGTGGTCACGGTGAACGAATAAAACCGCGCCGAACGTCTCTCGTCAGGCCGTGCTCTCTCCAATAATTCGCTTTCACCGAGGCAATAGGCGAGATCGTGGTCACGGTGAACGAATAAAACCACGCCAAACGTCTCTCGTCAGGCCCTGCTCTCTCCAATAATTCGCTTTCACCGAGGCAATAGGCGAGATCGTGGTCACGGTGAACGAATAAAACCGCGCCGAACGTCTCTCGTCAGGCCGTGCTCTCTCCAATAATTCGCTTTCACCGAGGCAATAGGCGAGATCGTGGTCACGGTGAACGAATAAAACGGCGCCAAACGTCTCTCGTCAGGCCGTGCTTACTCCAATAATTCGCTTTCACCGAGGCAATAGGCGAGATCGTGGTCACGGTGAACGAATAAACCGCGCCAAACGTCTCTCGTCAGGCCGTGCTTACTCCAATAATTCGCTTTCACCGAGGCAATAGGCGAGATCGTGGTCACGGTGAACGATAAAACGGCGCCAAACGTCTCTCGTCAGGCCGTGCTCTCTCCAATAATTCGCTTTCACCGAGGCAATAGGCGAGATCGTGGTCACGGTGAACGAATAAAACAGCGCCGAAAGTCTCTCGTCAGGCCGTGCTCTCTCCAATAATTCGCTTTCACCGAGGCAATAGGCGAGATCGTGGTCACGGTGAACGAATAAAACGGCGCCACACGTCTATCGTCAGGCCGTGCTTACTCCAATAATTCGCTTTCACCGAGGCAATAGGCGAGATCGTGGTCACGGTGAACGTATAAAACCGCGCCGAACGTCTCTCGTCAGGCCGTGCTTACTCCAATAATTCGCTTTCACCGACGCAATAGGCGAGATCGTGGTCACGGTGAACGAATAAAACGGCGCCAAACGTCTCTCGTCAGGCCGTGCTCTATCCAAATATTCGCTTTCACCGAGGCAATAGGCGAGATCGTGGTCACGGTGAACGAATAAAACGGCGCCGAACCGTCTCTCGTCAGGCCGTGCTTACTCCAATAATTCGCTTTCACCGAGGCAATAGGCGAGATCGTGGTCACGGTGAACGAATAAAACGGCGCCAAACGTCTCTCGTCAGGCCGTGCTTACTCCAATAATTCGCTTTCACCGAGGCAATAGGCGAGATCGTGGTCACGGTGAACGAATAAAACGGCGCCAAACGTCTCTCGTCAGGCCGTGCTTACTCCAATAATTCGCTTTCACCGAGGCAATAGGCGAGATCGTGGTCACGGTGAACGAATAAAACCGCGCCGAACGTCTCTCGTCAGGCCGTGCTCTCTCCAATAATTCGCTTTCACCGAGGCAATAGGCGAGATCGTGGTCACGGTGAACGAATAAAACGGCGCCAAACGTCTCTCGTCAGGCCGTGCTCTCTCCAATAATTCGCTTTCACCGAGGCAATAGGCGAGATCGTGGTCACGGTGAACGAATAAAACGGCGCCAAACGTCTCTCGTCAGGCCGTGCTCTCTCCAATAATTCGCTTTCACCGAGGCAATAGGCGAGATCGTGGTCACGGTGAACGAATAAAACCGCGCCGAACGTCTCTCGTCAGGCCGTGCTCTCTCCAATAATTCGCTTTCACCGAGGCAATAGGCGAGATCGTGGTCACGGTGAACGAATAAAACGGCGCCAAAACGTCTCTCGTCAGGCCGTGCTCTCTCCAATAATTCGCTTTCACCGAGGCAATAGGCGAGATCGTGGTCACGGTGAACGAATAAAACCGCGCCGAACGTCTCTCGTCAGGCCGTGCTCTCTCCAATAATTCGCTTTCACCGAGGCAATAGGCGAGATCGTGGTCACGGTGAACGAATAAAACCGCGCCAAACGTCTCTCGTCAGGCCGTGCTCTCTCCAATAATTCGCTTTCACCGAGGCAATAGGCGAGATCGTGGTCACGGTGAACGAATAAAACCGCGCCGAACGTCTCTCGTCAGGCCGTGCTCTCTCCAATAATTCGCTTTCACCGAGGCAATAGGCGAGATCGTGGTCACGGTGAACGAATAAAACCGCGCCGAACGTCTCTCGTCAGGCCGTGCTCTCTCCAATAATTCGCTTTCACCGAGGCAATAGGCGAGATCGTGGTCACGGTGAACGAATAAAACCGCGCCGAACGTCTCTCGTCAGGCCGTGCTCTCTCCAATAATTCGCTTTCACCGAGGCAATAGGCGAGATCGTGGTCACGGTGAACGAATAAAACCGCGCCAAACGTCTCTCGTCAGGCCGTGCTCTCTCCAATAATTCGCTTTCACCGAGGCAATAGGCGAGATCGTGGTCACGGTGAACGAATAAAACGGCGCCAAACGTCTCTCGTCAGGCCGTGCTCTCTCCAATAATTCGCTTTCACCGAGGCAATAGGCGAGATCGTGGTCACGGTGAACGAATAAAACCGCGCCGAACGTCTCTCGTCAGGCCGTGCTCTCTCCAATAATTCGCTTTCACCGAGGCAATAGGCGAGATCGTGGTCACGGTGAACGAATAAAACGGCGCCAAACGTCTCTCGTCAGGCCGTGCTCTCTCCAATAATTCGCTTTCACCGAGGCAATAGGCGAGATCGTGGTCACGGTGAACGAATAAAACCGCGCCGAACGTCCTCTCGTCAGGCCGTGCTCTCTCCAATAATTCGCTTTCACCGAGGCAATAGGCGAGATCGTGGTCACGGTGAACGAATAAAACGGCGCCAAACGTCTCTCGTCAGGCCGTGCTCTCTCCAATAATTCGCTTTCACCGAGGCAATAGGCGAGATCGTGGTCACGGTGAACGAATAAAACCGCGCCGAACGTCTCTCGTCAGGCCGTGCTCTCTCCAATAATTCGCTTTCCACCGAGGCAATAGGCGAGATCGTGGTCACGGTGAACGAATAAAACGGCCGCCAAACGTCTCTCGTCAGGCCGTGCTCTCTCCAATAATTCGCTTTCACCGAGGCAATAGGCGAGATCGTGGTCACGGTGAACGAATAAAACCGCGCCAAACGTCTCTCGTCAGGCCGTGCTCTCTCCAATAATTCGCTTTCACCGAGGCAATAGGCGAGATCGTGGTCACGGTGAACGAATAAAACGGCGCCAAACGTCTCTCGTCAGGCCGTGCTCTCTCCAATAATTCGCTTTCACCGAGGCAATAGGCCGAGATCGTGGTCACAGTGAACGAATAAAACCGCGCCAAACGTCTCTCGTCAGGCCGTGCTCTCTCCAATAATTCGCTTTCACCGAGGCAATAGGCGAGATCGTGGTCACGGTGAACGAATAAAACGGCGCCAAACGTCTCTCGTCAGGCCGTGCTCTCTCCAATAATTCGCTTTCACCGAGGCAATAGGCGAGATCGTGGTCACGGTGAACGAATAAAACCGCGCCAAACGTCTCTCGTCAGGCCGTGCTCTCTCCAATAATTCGCTTTCACCGAGGCAATAGGCGAGATCGTGGTCACGGTGAACGAATAAAACCGCGCCAAACGTCTCTCGTCAGGCCGTGCTCTCTCCAATAATTCGCTTTCAACGAGGCAATAGGCGAGATCGTGGTCACGGTGAACGAATAAAACCGCGCCAAACGTCTCTCGTCAGGCCGTGCTCTCTCCAATAATTCGCTTTCACCGAGGCAATAGGCGAGATCGTGGTCACGGTGAACGAATAAAACGGCGCCAAACGTCTCTCGTCAGGCCGTACTTACTCCAATAATTCGCTTTCACCGAGGCAATAGGCGAGATCGTGGTCACGGTGAACGAATAAAACCGCGCCAAACGTCTCTCGTCAGGCCGTGCTTACTCCAATAATTCGCTTTCACCGAGGCAATAGGCGAGATCGTGGTCACGGTGAACGAATAAAACGGCGCCAAACGTCTCTCGTCAGGCCGTGCTCTCTCCAATAATTCGCTTTCACCGAGGCAATAGGCGAGATCGTGGTCACGGTGAACGAATAAAACCGCGCCGAACGTCTCTCGTCAGGCCGTGCTCTCTCCAATAATTCGCTTTCACCGAGGCAATAGGCGAGATCGTGGTCACGATGAACGAATAAAACGGCGCCAAACGTCTCTCGTCAGGCCGTGCTTACTCCAATAATTCGCTTTCACCGAGGCATAGGCGAGATCGTGGTCACGGTGAACGAATAAAACCGCGCCGAACGTCTCTCGTCAGGCCGTGCTTACTCCAATATTTCGCTTTCACCGACGCAATAGGCGAGATCGTGGTCACGGTGAACGAATAAAAACGGCGCCAAACGTCTCTCGTCAGGGCCGTGCTCTCTCCAATAATTCGCTTTCACCGAGGCAATAGGCGAGATCGTGGTCACGGTGAACGAATAAAACGGCGCCGAACGTTTCTCGTCAGGCCGTGCTTACTCCAATAATTCGCTTTCACCGAGGCAATAGGCGAGATCGTGGTCACGGTGAACGAATAAAACGGCGCCAAACGTCTCTCGTCAGGCCGTGCTTACTCCAATAATTCGCTTTCACCGAGGCAATAGGCGAGATCGTGGTCACGGTGAACGAATAAAACGGCGCCAAACGTCTCTCGTCAGGCCGTGCTTACTCCAATAATTCGCTTTCACCGAGGCAATAGGCGAGATCGTGGTCACGGTGAACGAATAAAACCGCGCCGAATGTCTCTCGTCAGGCCGTGCTCTCTCCAATATTTCGCTTTCACCGAGGCAATAGGCGAGATCGTGGTCACGGTGAACGAATAAAACGGCGCCAAACGTCTCTCGTCAGGCCGTGCTCTCTCCAAAAATTCGCTTTCACCGTGGCAATAGGCGAGATCGTGGTCACGGTGAACGAATAAAACGGTGCCAAACGTCTCTCGTCAGGCCGTGCTCTCTCCAATAATTCGCTTTCACGGGGGCAATAGGCGAGATCGTGGTCACGGTGAACGAATAAAACGGCGCCAAACGTCTCTCGTCAGGCCGTGCTCTCTCCAATAATTCGCTTTCACCGAGGCAATAGGCGAGATCGTGGTCACGGTGAACGAATAAAACGGCGCCAAACGTCTCTCGTCAGGCCGTGCTCTCTCCAATAATTCGCTTTCACCGAGGCAATAGCGAGATCGTGGTCACGGTGAACGAATAAAACCGCGCCAAACGTCTCTCGTCAGGCCGTGCTCTCTCCAATTATTCGCTTTCACCGAGGCAATAGGCGAGATCGTGGAAACGGTGAACGAATAAAACGGCGCCAAACGTCTCTCGTCAGGCCGTGCTCTCTCCAATAATTCGCTTTCACCGAGGCAATAGGCGAGATCGTGGTCACGGTGAACGAATAAAACGGCGCCAAACGTCTCTCGTCAGGCCGTGCTCTCTCCAATAATTCGCTTTCACCGAGGCAATAGGCGAGATCGTGGTCACGGTGAACGAATAAAACCGCGCCAAACGTCTCTCGTCAGGCCGTGCTCTCTCCAATAATTCGCTTTCACCGAGGCAATAGGCGAGATCGTGGTCACGGTGAACGAATAAAACGGCGCCAAACGTCTCTCGTCAGGCCGTGCTCTCTCCAATAATTCGCTTTCACCGAGGCAATAGGCGAGATCGTGGTCACGGTGAACGAATAAAACCGCGCCAAACGTCTCTCGTCAGGCCGTGCTCTCTCCAATAATTCGCTTTCACCGAAGCAATAGGCGAGATCGTGGTCACGGTGAACGAATAAAACCGCGCCAAACGTCTCTCGTCAGGCCGTGCTCTCTCCAATAATTCGCTTTCACCGAGGCAATAGGCGAGGTCGTGGTCACGGTGAACGAATAAAACGGCGCCAAACGTCTCTCGTCAGGCCGTGCTCTCTCCAATAATTCGCTTTCACCGAGGCAATAGGCGAGATCGTGGTCACGGTGAACGAATAAAACGGCGCCAAACGTCTCTCGTCAGGCCGTGCTCTCTCCAATAATTCGCTTTCACCGAGGCAATAGGCGAGATCGTGGTCACGGTGAACGAATAAAACGGCGCCAAACGTCTCTCGTCAGGCCGTGCTCTCTCCAATAATTCGCTTTCACCGAGGCAATAGGCGAGATCGTGGTCACGGTGAACGAATAAAACGGCGCCAAACGTCTCTCGTCAGGCCGTGCTCTCTCCAATAATTCGCTTTCACCGAGGCAATAGGCGAGATCGTGGTCACGGTGAACGAATAAAACGGCGCCAAACGTCTCTCGTCAGGCCGTGCTCGCTCCAATAATTCGCTTTCACCGAGGCAATAGGCGAGATCGTGGTCACGGTGAACGAATAAAACGGCGCCAAACGTCTCTCGTCAGGCCGTGCTCTCTCCAATTATTCGCTTTCACCGAGGCAATAGGCGAGATCATGGTCACGGTGAATGAATAAAACCGCGCCGAACGTCTCTCGTCAGGCCGTGCTCTCTCCAATAATTCGCTTTCACCGAGGCAATAGGCGAGATCGTGGTCACGGTGAACGAATAAAACCGCGCCAAACGTCTCTCGTCAGGCCGTGCTCTCTCCAATAATTCGCTTTCACCGAGGCAATAGGCGAGATTGTGGTCACGGTGAACGAATAAAACGGCGCCATACGTCTCTCGTCAGGCCGTGCTCTCTCCAATAATTCGCTTTCACCGAGGCAATAGGCGAGATCGTGGTCACGGTGAACGAATAAAACGGCGCCAAACGTCTCTCGTCAGGCCGTGCTCTCTCCAATAATTCGCTTTCACCGAGGCAATAGGCGAGATCGTGGTCACGGTGAACGAATAAAACCGCGCCAAACGTCTCTCGTCAGGCCGTGCTCTCTCCAATAATTCGCTTTCACCGAGGCAATAGGCGAGATCATGGTCACGGTGCACGAATAAAACGGCGCCAAACGTCTCTCGTCAGGCCGTGCTCTCTCCAATATTTCGCTTTCACCGAGGCAATAGGCGAGATCGTAGTCACGGTGAACGAATAAAACCGCGCCAAACGTCTCTCGTCAGGCCGTGCTCTCTCCAATAATTCGCTTTCACCGAGGCAATAGGCGAGATCGTGGTCAAGGTGAACGAATAAAACGGCGCCAAACGTCTCTCGTCAGGCCGTGCTCTCTCCAATAATTCGCTTTCACAGAGGCAATAGGCGAGATCGTGGTCACGGTGAACGAATAAAACGGCGCCAAACGTCTCTCGTCAGGCCGTGCTCTCTCCAATAATTCGCTTTCACCGAGGCAATAGGCGAGATCGTGGCCACGGTGAACGAATAAAACCGCGCCAAACGTCTCTCGTCAGGCCGTGCTCTCTCCAATAATTCGCTTTCACCGAGGCAATAGGCGAGATCGTGGTCACGGTGAACGAGTAAAACGGCGCCAAACGTCTCTCGTCAGGCCGTGCTCTCTCCAATAATTCGCTTTCACCGAGGCAATAGGCGAGATCGTGGTCACGGTGAACGAATAAAACGGCGCCAAACGTCTCTCGTCACGCCGTGCTCTCTCCAATAATTCGCTTTCACCGAGGCAATAGGCGAGATCGTGGTCACGGTGAACGAATAAAACGGCGCCAAACGTCTCTCGTCAGGCCGTGCTCTTCCCAATAATTCGCTTTCACCGAGGCAATAGGCGAGATCGTGGTCACGGTGAACGAATAAAACGGCGCCAAACGTCTCTCGTCAGGCCGTGCTCTCTCCAATAATTCGCTTTCACCGAGGCAATAGGCGAGATCGTGGTCACGGTGAACGAATAAAACCGCGCCAAACGTCTCTCGTCAGGCCGTGCTCTCTCCAATAATTTGCTTTCACCGAGGCAATAGGCGAGATCGTGGTCACGGTGAACGAGTAAAACGGCGCCAAACGTCTCTCGTCAGGCCATGCTCTCTCCAATAATTCGCTTTCACCGAGGCAATAGGCGAGATCGTGGTCACGGTGAACGAATAAAACCGCGCCAAACGTCTCTCGTCATACCGTGCTCTCTCCAATAATTCGCTTTCACCGAGGCAATAGGCGAGATCGTGGTCACGGTGAACGAATAAAACGGCGCCAAACGTCTCTCGTCAGGCCGTGCTCTCTCCAATAATTCGCTTTCACCGAGGCAATAGGCGAGATCGTGGTCACGGTGAACGAATAAAACGGCGCCAAACGTCTCTCGTCAGGCCGTGCTCTCTCCAATAATTCGCTTTCACCGAGGCAATAGGCGAGATCGTGGTCATGGTGAACGAATAAAACCGCGCCAAACGTCTCTCGTCAGGCCGTGCTCTCTCCAATAATTCGCTTTCACCGAGGCAATAGGCGAGATCGTGGTCA
The DNA here is from genome assembly GCF_016920785.2 of Ixodes scapularis. Taxonomy (NCBI): domain Eukaryota; kingdom Metazoa; phylum Arthropoda; class Arachnida; order Ixodida; family Ixodidae; genus Ixodes; species Ixodes scapularis. The sequence goes on along the minus strand of NW_024610247.1, from coordinate 73,757 downwards.
CGGTGAACGAGTAAAACGGCGCCAAACGTCTCTCGTCAGGCCGTGCTCTCTCCAATAATTCGCTTTCACCGAGGCAATAGGCGAGATCGTGGTCACGGTGAACGAATAAAACGGCGCCAAACGTCTCTCGTCAGGCCGTGCTCTCTCCAATAATTCGCTTTCACCGAGGCAATAGGCGAGATCGTGGTCACGGTGAACGAATAAAACCGCGCCAAACGTCTCTCGTCAGGCCGTGCTCTCTCCAATAATTCGCTTTCACCGAGGCAATAGGCGAGATCGTGGTCACGGTGAACGAATAAAACGGCGCCAAACGTCTCTCGTCAGGCCGTGCTCTCTCCAATAATTCGCTTTCACCGAGGCAATAGGCGAGATCGTGGTCACGGTGAACGAATAAAACTGCGCCAAACGTCTCTCGTCAGGCCGTGCTCTCTCCAATAATTCGCTTTCACCGAGGCAATAGACGAGATCGTGGTCACGGTGAACGAATAAAACCGCGCCAAACGTCTCTCGTCAGGCCGTGCTCTCTCCAATAATTCGCTTTCACCGAGGCAATAGGCGAGATCGTGGTCACGGTGAACGAGTAAAACGGCGCCAAACGTCTCTCGTCAGGCCGTGCTCTCTCCAATAATTCGCTTTCACCGAGGCAATAGGCGAGATCGTGGTCACGGTGAACGAATAAAACGGCGCCAAACGTCTCACGTCAGGCCGTGCTCTCTCCAATAGTTCGCTTTCACCGAGGCAAAAGGCGAGATCGTGGTCACGGTGAACGAATAAAACGGCGCCGAACGTCGCTCGTCAGGCCGTGCTCTCTCCAATAATTCGCTTTCACCGAGGCAATAGGCGAGATCGTGGTCACGGTGAACGAATAAAACGGCGCCAAACGTCTCTCGTCAGGCCGTGCTCTCTCCAATAATTCGCTTTCACCGAGGCAATAGGCGAGATCGTGGTCACGGTGAACGAATAAAACCGCGCCGAACGTCTCTCGTCAGGCCGTGCTTACTCCAATATTTCGCTTTCACCGAGGCAATAGGCGATATCGTGGTCACGGTGAACGAATAAAACCGCGCCGAACGTCTCTCGTCAGGCCGTGCTCTCTCCAATAATTCGCTTTCACCGAGGCAATAGGCGAGATCGTGGTCACGGTGAACGAATGAAACCGCGCCGAACGTCTCTCGTCAGGCCGTGCTCTCTCCAATAATTCGCTTTCACCGAGGCAATAGGCGAGATCGTGGTCACGGTGAACGAATAAAACGGCGCCAAACGTCTCTCGTCAGGCCATGCTCTCTCCAATAATTCGCTTTCACCGAGGCAATAGGCGAGATCGTGGTCACGGTGAACAAATAAAACCGCGCCGAACGTCTCTCGTCAGGCCATGCTCTCTCCAATAATTCGCTTTCACCGAGGCAATAGGCGAGATCGTGGTCACGGTGAACGAATAAAACCGCGCCAAACGTCTCTCGTCAGGCCGTGCTCTCTCCAATAATTCGCTTTCACCGAGGCAATAGGCGAGATCGTGGTCACGGTGAACGAATAAAACCGCGCCGAACGTCTCTCGTCAGGCCGTGCTTACTCCAATAATTCGCTTTCACCGAGGCAATAGGCGAGATCGTGGTCACGGTGAACGAATAAAACCGCGCCAAACGTCTCTCGTCAGGCCGTGCTCTCTCCACTAATTCGCTTTCACCGAGGCAATAGGCGAGATCGTGGTCACGGTGAACGAATAAAACCGCGCCAAACGTCTCTCGTCAGGCCGTGCTCTCTCCAATAATTCGCTTTCACCGAGGCAATAGCCGAGATCGTGGTCACGGTGAACGAATAAAACCGCGCCAAACGTCTCTCGTCAGGCCGTGCTCTCTCCAATAATTCGCTTTCACCGAGGCAATAGGCGTGATCGTGGTCACGGTGAACGAATAAAACCGCGCCAAACGTCTCTCGTCAGGCCGTGCTCTCTCCAATAATTCGCTTTCACCGAGGCAATAGGCGAGATCGTGGTCACGGTGAACGAATAAAACCGCGCCAAACGTCTCTCGTCAGGCGGTGCTCTCTCCAATAATTCGCTTTCACCGAGGCAATAGGCGAGATCGTGGTCACGGTGAACGAATAAAACCGCGCCAAACGTCTCTCGTCAGGCCGTGCTCTCTCCAATAATTCGCTTTCACCGAGGCAATAGGCGAGATCGTGGTCACGGTGAACGAATAATACCGCGCCAAACGTCTCTCGTCAGGCCGTGCTATCTCCAATAATTCGCTTTCACCGAGGCAATAGGCGAGATCGTGGACACGGTGAACGAATAAAACCGCGCCGAACGTCTCTCGTCAGGCCGTGCTTACTCCAATAATTCGCTTTCACCGAGGCAATAGGCGAGATCGTGGTCACGGTGAACGAATAAAACCGCGCCAAACGTCTCTCATCAGGCCGTGCTCTCTCCAATAATTCGCTTTCACCGAGGCAATAGGCGAGATCGTGGTCACGGTGAACGAATAAAACGGCGCCAAACGTCTCTCGTCAGGCCGTGCTCTCTCCAATAATTCGCTTTCACCGAGGCAATAGGCGAGATCGTGGTCACGGTGAACGAATAAAACCGCACCGAACGTCTCTCGTCAGGCCGTGCTCTCTCCAATAATTCGCTTTCACCGAGGCAATAGGCGAGATCGTGGTCACGGTGAACGAATAAAACCGCGCCGAACGTCTCTCGTCAGGCCGTGCTCTCTCCAATAATTCGCTTTCACCGTGGCAATAGGCGAGATCGTGGTCACGGTGAACGAATAAAACCGCGCCAAAAATCTCTCGTCAGGCCGTGCTCTCTCCAATAATTCGCTTTCACCGAGGCAATAGGCGAGATCGTGGTCACGGTGAACGAATAAAACCGCGCCAAACGTCTCTCGTCAGGCCGTGCTCTCTCCAATAATTCGCTTTCACCGAGGCAATAGGCGAGATCGTGGTCGCGGTGAACGAATAAAACCGCGCCGAACTTCTCTCGTCAGGCCGTGCTCTCTCCAATAGTTCGCTTTCACCGAGGCAATAGGCAAGATCGTGGTCACGGTGAACGAATAAAACCGCGCCAAACGTCTCTCGTCAGTCCGTGCTCTCTCCAATAATTCGCTTTCACCGAGGCAATAGGCGAGATCGTGGTCACGGTGAACGAATAAAACCGCGCCAAACGTCTCTCGTCAGGCCGTGCTCTCTCCAATAATTCGCTTTCACCGAGGCAATAGGCGAGATCGTGGTCACGGTGAACGAATAAAACCGCGCCGAACGTCTCTCGTCAGGCCGTGCTTACTCCAATAATTCGCTTTCACCGAGGCAATAGGCGAGATCGTGGTCACGGTGAACGAATAAAACCGCGCCAAACGTCTCTCGTCAGGCCGTGCTCTCTCCAATAATTCGCTTTCACCGAGGCAATAGGCGAGATCGTAGTCACGGTGAACGAATAAAACGGCGCCAAACGACTCTCGTCAGGCCGTGCTCTCTCCAATAATTCGCTTTCACCGAGGCAATAGTCGAGATCGTTGTCACGGTGAACGAATAAAACCGCGCCAAACGTCTCTCGTCAGGCCGTGCTCTCTCCAATAATTCGCTTTCACCGAGGCAATAGGCGAGATCGTGGTCACGGTGAACGAATAAAACCGCGCCAAACGTCTCTCGTCAGGCCGTGCTCTCTCCAATAATTCGCTTTCACCGAGGCAATAGGCGAGATCGTGGTCACGGTGAACGAATAAAACCGCGCCAAACGTCTCTCGTCAGGCCGTGCTCTCTCCAATAATTCGCTTTCACCGAGGCAATAGGCGAGATCGTGGTCACGGTGAACGAATAAAACCGCGCCAAACGTCTCTCGTCAAGCCGTGCTCTCTCCAATAATTCGCTTTCACCGAGGCAATAGGCGAGATCGTGGTCACGGTGAACGAATAAAACCGCGCCAAACGTCTCTCGTCATGCCGTGCTCTCTCCAATAATTCGCTTTCACCGAGGTAATAGCCGAGATCGTGGTCACGGTGAACGAATAAAACCGCGCCAAACGTCTCTCGTCAAGCCGTGCTCTCTCCAATAATTCGCTTTCACCGAGGCAATAGCCGAGATCGTGGTCACGATGAACGAATAAAACCGCGCCAAACGTCTCTCGTCAGGCCGTGCTCTCTCCAATAATTCGCTTTCACCGAGGCAATAGGCGAGATCGTGGTCACGGTGAACGAATAAAACAGCGCCAAACGTCTCTCGTCAGGCCGTGCTCTCTCCAATAATTCGCTTTCACCGAGGCAATAGCCGAGATCGTGGTCACGGTGAACGAATAAAACCGCGCCAAACGTCTCTCGTCAGGCCGTGCTCTCTCCAATAATTCGCTTTCACCGAGGCAATAGGCGAGATCGTGGTCACGGTGGACGAATAAAACGGCGCCAAACGTCTCTCGTCAGGCCGTGCTCTCTCCAATAATTCGCTTTCACCGAGGCAATAGCGAGATCGTGGTCACGGTGAACGAATAAAACGGCGCCAAACGTCTCTCGTCAGGCCGTGCTCTCTCCAATAATTCGCTTTCACCGAGGCAATAGCCGAGATCGTGGTCACGGTGAACGAATAAAACCGCGCCAAACGTCTCTCGTCAGGCCGTGCTCTCTCCAATAATTCGCTTTCACCGAGGCAACAGGCGAGATCGTGGTCACGGTGAACGAATAAAACGGCGCCAAACGTCTCCCGTCAGGCCGTGCTCTCTCCAATAATTCGCTTTCACCGAGGCAATAGCCGAGATCGTGGTCACGGTGAACGAATAAAACCGCGCCAAACGTCTCTCGTCAGGCCGTGCTCTCTCCAATAATTCGCTTTCACCGAGGCAATAGGCGAGATCGTGGTCACGGTGAACGAATAAAACCGCGCCAAACGTCTCTCGTCAGGCCGTGCTCTCTCCAATAATTCGCTTTCACCGAGGCAATAGGCGAGATCGTGGTCACGGTGAACGAATAAAACCGCGCCGAACGTCTCTCGTCAGGCCGTGCTTACTCCAATAATTCGCTTTCACCGAGGCAATAGGCGAGATCGTGGTCACGGTGAACGAATAAAACCGCGCCAAACGTCTCTCGTCAGGCCGTGCTCTCTCCAATAATTCGCTTTCACCGAGGCAATAGGCGAGATCGTGGTCACGGTGAACGAATAGAACCGCGCCAAACGTCTCTCGTCAGGCCGTACTCTCTCCAATAATTCGCTTTCACAGAGGCAATAGGCGAGATCGTGGTCACGGTGAACGAATAAAACGGCGCCAAACGTCTCTCGTCAGGCCGTGCTCTCTCCAATAATTCGCTTTCACCGAGGCAATAGCCGAGATCGTGGTCACGGTGAACGAATAAAACCGCGCCAAACGTCTCTCGTCAGGCCGTGCTCTCTCCAATAATTCGCTTTCACCGAGGCAATAGGCGAGATCGTGGTCACGGTGAACGAATAAAACGGCGCCAAACGTCTCTCGTCAGGCCGTGCTCTCTCCAATAATTCGCTTTCACCGAGGCAGTAGCCGAGATCGTGGTCACGGTGAACGAATAAAACCGCGCCAAACGTCTCTCGTCAGGCCGTGCTCTCTCCAATAATTCGCTTTCACCGAGGCAATAGGCGAGATCGTGGTCACGGTGAACGAATAAAACGGCGCCAAACGTCTCTCGTCAGGGCGTGCTCTCTCCAATAATTCGCTTTCACCGAGGCAATAGCCGAGATCGTGGTCACGGTGAACGAATAAAACCGCGCCAAACGTCTCTCGTCAGGCCGTGCTCTCTCCAATAATCCGCTTTCACCCAGGCAATAGCCGAGATCGTGGTCACGGTGAACGAATAAAACCGCGCCGAACGTCTCTCGTCAGGCCGTGCTCTCTCCAATAATTCGCTTTCACCGAGGCAATAGCCGAGATCGTGGTCACGGTGAACGAATGAAACCGCGCCGAACGTCTCTCGTCAGGCCGTGCTCTCTCCAATAATTCGCTTTCACCGAGGCAATAGCCGAGATCGTGGTCACGGTGAACGAATAAAACGGCGCCAAACGTCTCTCGTCAGGCCGTGCTCTCTCCAATAATTCGCTTTCACCGAGGCAATAGCCGAGATCGTGGTCACGGTGAACGAATAAAACCGCGCCAAACGTCCCTCGTCAGGCCGTGCTCTCTCCAATAATTCGCTTTCACCGAGGCAATAGGCGAGATCGTGGTCACGGTGAACGAATAAAACGGCGCCAAACGTCTCTCGTCAGGCCGTGCTCTCTCCAATAATTCGCTTTCACCGAGGCAATAGCCGAGATCGTGGTCACGGTGAACGAATAAAACCGCGCCAAACGTCTCTCGTCAGGCCGTGCTCTCTCCAATAATTCGCTTTCACCGAGGCAATAGCCGAGATCGTGGTCACGGTGAACGAATAAAACCGCGCCGAACGTCTCTCGTCAGGCCGTGCTCTCTCCAATAATTCGCTTTCACCGAGGCAATAGCCGAGATCGTGGTCACGGTGAACGAATAAAACCGCGCCAAACGTCTCTCGTCAGGCCGTGCTCTCTCCAATAATTCGCTTTCACCGAGGCAATAGCCGAGATCGTGGTCACGGTGAACGAATAAAACCGCGCCGAACGTCTCTCGTCAGGCCGTGCTCTCTCCAATAATTCGCTTTCACCGAGGCAATAGCCGAGATCGTGGTCACGGTGAACGAATAAAACCGCGCCGAACGTCTCTCGTCAGGCCATGCTATCTCCAATAATTCGCTTTCACCGAGGCAATAGCCGAGATCGTGGTCACGGTGAACGAATAAAACCGCGCCAAACGTCTCTCGTCAGGCCGTTCTCTCTCCAATAATTCGCTTTCACCGAGGCAATAGCCGAGATCGTGGTCACGGTGAACGAATAAAACCGCGCCAAACGTCTCTCGTCAGGCCGTGCTCTCTCCAATAATTCGCTTTCACCGAGGCAATAGGCGAGATCGTGGTCACGGTGAACGAATAAAACCGCGCCGAACGTCTCTCGTCAGGCCGTGCTCTCTCCAATAATTCGCTTTCACCGAGGCAATAGCCGAGATCGTGGTCACGGTGAACGAATAAAACGGCGCCAAACGTCTCTCGTCAGGCCGTGCTCTCTCCAATAATTCGCTTTCACCGAGGCAATAGCCGAGATCGTGGTCACGGTGAACGAATAAAACCGCGCCAAACGTCTCTCGTCAGGCCGTGCTCTCTCCAATAATTCGCTTTCACCGAGGCAATAGGCGAGATCGTGGTCACGGTGAACGAATAAAACCGCGCCAAACGTCTCTCGTCAGGCCGTGCTCTCTCCAATAATTCGCTTTCACCGATGCAATAGCCGAGATCGTGGTCACGGTGAACGAATAAAACCGCGCCAAACGTCTCTCGTCAGGCAGTGCTCTCTCCAATAATTCGCTTTCACCGAGGCAATAGCCGAGATCGTGGTCACGGTGAACGAATAAAACGGCGCCAAACGTCTCTCGTCAGGCCGTGCTCTCTCCAATAATTCGCTTTCACCGAGGCAATAGGCGAGATCGTGGTCATGGTGAACGAATAAAACCGCGCCAAACGTCTCTCGTCAGGCCGTGCTCTCTCCAATAATTCGCTTTCACCGAGGCAATAGCCGAGATCGTGGTCACGGTGAACGAATAAAACGGCGCCAAACGTCTCTCGTCAGGCCGTGCTCTCTCCAATAATTCGCTTTCACCGAGGCAATAGCCGAGATCGTGGTCACGGTGAACGAATAAAACCGCGCCAAACGTCTCTCGTCAGGCCGTGCTCTCTCCAATAATTCGCTTTCACCGAGGCAATAGGCGAGATCGTGGTCACGGTGAACGAATAAAACCGCGCCAAACGTCTCTCGTCAGGACGTGCTCTCTCCAATAATTCGCTTTCACCGAGGCAACAGCCGAGATCGTGGTCACGCTGAACGAATAAAACCGCGCCGAACGTCTCTCGTCAGGCCGTGCTCTCTCCAATAATTCGCTTTCACCGAGGCAATAGCCGAGATCGTGGTCACGGTGAACGAATAAAACCGCGCCGAACGTCTCTCGTCAGGCCGTGCTCTCTCCAATAATTCGCTTTCACCGAGGCAATGGCCGAGATCGTGGTCACGGTGAACGAATAAAACAGCGCCAAACGTCTCTCGTCAGGCCGTGCTCTCTCCAATAATTCGCTTTCACCGAGGCAATAGCCGAGATCGTGGTCACGGTGAACGAATAAAACCGCGCCTTACGTCTCTCGTCAGGCCGTGCTCTCTCCAATAATTCGCTTTCACCGAGGCAATAGCCGAGATCGTGGTCGCGGTGAACGAATAAAACGGCGCCAAACGTCTCTCGTCAGGCCGTGCTCTCTCCAATAATTCGCTTTCACCGAGGCAATAGCCGAGATCGTGGTCACGGTGAACGAATAAAACGGCGCCAAACGTCTCTCGTCAGGCCGTGCTCTCTCCAATAATTCGCTTTCACCGAGGCAATAGCCGAGATCGTGGTCACGGTGAACGAATAAAACCGCGCCGAACGTCTCTCGTCAGGCCGTGCTCTCTCCAATAATTCGCTTTCACCGAGGCAATAGCCGAGATCGTGGTCACGGTGAACGAATAAAACCGCGCCGAACGTCTCTCGTCAGGCCGTGCTCTCTCCAATAATTCGCTTTCACCGAGGCAATAGCCGAGATCGTGGTCACGGTGAACGAATAAAACGGCGCCAAACGTCTCTCGTCAGGCCGTGCTCTCTCCAATAATTCGCTTTCAACGAGGCAATAGCCGAGATCGTGGTCACGGTGAACGAATAAAACATCGCCAAACGTCTCTCGTCAGGCCGTGCTCTCTCCAATAATTCGCTTTCACCGAGGCAATAGCCGAGATCGTGGTCACGGTGAACGAATAAAACGGCGCCAAACGTCTCTCGTCAGGCCGTGCTCTCTCCAATAATTCGCTTTCACCGAGGCAATAGCCGAGATCGTGGTCACGGTGAACGAATAAAACGGCGCCAAACGTCTCTCGTCAGGCCGTGCTCTCTCCAATAATTCGCTTTCACCGAGGCAATAGCCGAGATCGTGGTCATGGTGAACGAATAAAACGGCGCCAAACGTCTCTCGTCAGGCCGTGCTCTCTCCAATAATTCGCTTTCACCGAGGCAATAGCCGAAATCGTGGTCACGGTGAACGAATAAAACCGCGCTGAACGTCTCTCGTCAGGCCGTGCTCTCTCCAATAATTCGCTTTCACCGAGGCAATAGCCGAGATTGTGGTCACGGTGAACGAATAAAACGGCGCCAAACGTCTCTCGTCAGGCCGTGCTCTCTCCAATAATTCGCTTTCACCGAGGCAATAGCCGAGATCGTGGTCACGGTGAACGAATAAAACGGCGCCAAACGTCTCTCGTCAGGCCGTGCTCTCTCCAATAATTCGCTTTCACCGAGGCAATAGCCGAGATCGTGGTCACGGTGAACGAATAAAACGGCGCCAAACGTCTCTCGTCAGGCCGTGCTCTCTCCAATAATTCGCTTTCACCGAGGCAATAGCCGAGATCGTGGTCACGGTGAACGAATAAAACGGCGCCAAACGTCTCTCGTCAGGCCGTGCTCTCTCCAATAATTCGCTTTCACCGAGGCAATAGCCGAGATCGTGGTCACGGTGAACGAATAAAACCGCGCCGAACGTCTCTCGTCAGGCCGTGCTCTCTCCAATAATTTGCTTTCACCGAGGCAATAGCCGAGATCGTGGTCACGGTGAACAAATAAAACCGCGCCGAACGTCTCTCGTCAGGCCGTGCTCTCTCCAATAATTCGCTTTCACCGAGGCAATAGCCGAGATCGTGGTCACGGTGAACGAATAAAACGGCGCCAAACGTCTCTCGTCAGGCCGTGCTCTCTCCAATAATTCGCTTTCACCGAGGCAATAGCCGAGATCGTGGTCACGGTGAACGAATAAAACGGCGCCAAACGTCTCTCGTCAGGCCGTGCTCTCTCCAATAATTCGCTTTCACCAAGGCAATAGCCGAGATCGTGGTCACGGTGAACGAATAAAACGGCGCCAAACGTCTCTCGTCAGGCCGTGCTCTCTCCAATATTTCGCTTTCACCGAGGCAATAGCCGAGATCGTGGTCACGGTGAACGAATAAAACCGCGCCGAACGTCTCTCGTCAGGCCGTGCTCTCTCCAATAATTCGCTTTCACGAGGCAATAGCCGAGATCGTGGTCACGGTGAACGAATAAAACCGCGCCGAACGTCTCTCGTCAGGCCGTGCTCTCTCCAATAATTCGCTTTCACCGAGGCAATAGCCGAGATCGTGGTCACGGTGAACGAATAAAACGGCGCCAAACGTCTCTCGTCAGGCCGTGCTCTCTCCAATAATTCGCTTTCACCGAGGCAATAGCCGAGATCGTGGTCACGGTGAACGAATAAAACGGCGCCAAACGTCTCTCGTCAGGCCGTGCTCTCTCCAATAATTCGCTTTCACCGAGGCAATAGCCGAGATCGTGGTCACGGTGAACGAATAAAACGGCGCCAAACGTCTCTCGTCAGGCCGTGCTCTCTCCAATAATTCGCTTTCACCGAGGCAATAGCCGAGATCGTGGTCACGGTGACCGAATAAAACGGCGCCAAACGTCTCTCGTCAGGCCGTGCGCTCTCTCCAATAATTCGCTTTCACCGAGGCAATAGCCGAGATCGTGGTCACGGTGAACGAATAAAACGGCGCCAAACGTCTCTCGTCAGGCCGTGCTCTCTCCAATAATTCGCTTTCACCGAGGCAATAGCCGAGATCGTGGTCACGGTGAACGAATAAAACGGCGCCAAACGTCTCTCGTCAGGCCGTGCTCTCTCCAATAATTCGCTTTCACCGAGGCAATAGCCGAGATCGTGGTCACGGTGAACGAATAAGACGGCGCCAAACGTCTCTCGTCAGGCCGTGCTCTCTCCAATAATTCGCTTTCACCGAGGCAATAGCCGAGATCGTGGTCACGGTGAACGAATAAAACGGCGCCAAACGTCTCTCGTCAGGCCGTGCTCTCTCCAATAATTCGCTTTCACCGAGGCAATAGCCGAGATCGCGGTCACGGTGAACGAATAAAACGGCGCCAAACGTCTCTCGTCAGGCCGTGCTCTCTCCAATAATTCGCTTTCACCGAGGCAATAGCCGAGATCGTGGTCACGGTGAACGAATAAAACGGCGCCAAACGTCTCTCGTCAGGCCGTGCTCTCTCCAATAATTCGCTTTTCACCGAGGCAATAGCCGAGATCGTGGTCACGGTGAACGAATAAAACGGCGCCAAACGTCTCTCGTCAGGCCGTGCTCTCTCCAATAATTCGCTTTCACCGAGGCAATAGCCGAGATCGTGGTCACGGTGAACGAATAAAACCGCGCCGAACGTCTCTCGTCAGGCCGTGCTCTTCCAATAATTCGCTTTCACCGAGGCAATAGCCGAGATCGTGGTCACGGTGAACGAATAAAACGGCGCCAAACGTCTCTCGTCAGGCCGTGCTCTCTCCAATAATTCGCTTTCACCGAGGCAATAGCCGAGATCGTGGTCACGGTGAACGATATAAAACGGCGCCAAACGTCTCTCGTCAGGCCGTGCTCTCTCCAATAATTCGCTTTCACCGAGGCAATAGCCGAGATCGTGGTCACGGTGAACGAATAAAACCGCGCCGAACGTCTCTCGTCAGGCCGTGCTCTCTCCAATAATTCGCTTTCACCGAGGCAATAGCCGAGATCGTGGTCACGGTGAACGAATAAAACGGCGCCAAACGTCTCTCGTCAGGCCGTGCTCTCCCCAATAATTCGCTTTCACCGAGGCAATAGCCGAGATCGTGGTCACAGTGAACGAATAAAACGGCGCCAAACGTCTCTCGTCAGGCCGTGCTCTCTCCAATAATTCGCTTTCACCGAGGCAATAGCCGAGATCGTGGTCACGGTGAACGAATAAAACCGCGCCGAACGTCTCTCGTCAGGCCGTGCTCTCTCCAATAATTCGCTTTCACCGAGGCAATAGCCGAGATGGTGGTCACGGTGAACGAATAAAACGGCGCCAAACGTCTCTCGTCAGGCCGTGCTCTCTCCAATAATTCGCTTTCACCGAGGCAATAGCCGAGATCGTGGTAACGGTGAACGAATAAAACCGCGCCGAACGTCTCTCGTCAGGCCGTGCTCACTCCAATAATTCGCTATCACCGAGGCAATAGCCGAGATCGTGGTCACGGTGAACAAATAAAACGGCGCCAAACGTGTCTCGTCAGGCCGTGCTCTCTCCAATAATTCGCTTTCACCGAAGCAATAGGCGAGATCGTGATCACGGTGAACGAATAAAACGGCGCCAAACGTCTCTCGTCAGGCCGTGCTCTCTCCAATAATTCGCTTTCACCGAGGCAATAGCCGAGATCGTGGTCACGGTGAACGAATAAAACGGCGCCAAACGTCTCTCGTCAGGCCGTGCTCTCTCCAATAATTCGCTTTCACCGAGGCAATAGGCGAGATCGTGGTCACGGTGAACGAATAAAACGGCGCCAAACGTCTCTCGTCAGGCCGTGCTCTCTCCAATAATTCGCTTTCACCGAGGCAATAGCCGAGATCGTGGTCACGGTGAACGAATAAAACCGCGCCGAACGTCTCTCGTCAGGTCGTGCTCTCTCCAATAATTCGCTTTCACCGAGGCAATAGCCGAGATCGTGGTCACGGTGAACGAATAAAACGGCGCCAAACGTCTCTCGTCAGGCCGTGCTCTCTCCAATAATTCGCATTCACCGAGGCAATAGCCGAGATCGTGGTCACGGTGAACGAATAAAACGGCGCCAAACGTCTCTCGTCAGGCCGTGCTCTCTCCAATAATTCGCTTTCACCGAGGCAATAGCCGAGATCGTGGTCACGGTGAACGAATAAAACCGCGCCGAACGTCTCTCGTCATGCCGTGCTCTCTCCAATAATTCGCTTTCACCGAGGCAATAGCCGAGATCGTGGTCACGGTGAACGAATAAAACGGCGCCAAAGGTCTCTCGTCAGGCCGTGCTCTCTCCAATAATTCGCTTTCACCGAGGCAATAGCCGAGATCGTGGTCACGGTGAACGAATAAAACCGCGCCGAACGTCTCTCGTCAGGCCGTGCTCTCTCCAATAATTCGCTTTCACCGAGGCAATAGCCGAGATCGTGGTCACGGTGAACGAATAAAACGGCGCCAAACGTCTCTCGTCAGGCCGTGCTCTCTCCAATAATTCGCTTTCACCGAGGCAATAGGCGAGATCGTGGTCACGGTGAACGAATAAAACCGCGCCGAACGTCTCTCGTCAGGTCGTGCTCTCTCCAATAATTCGCTTTCACCGAGGCAATAGCCGAGATCGTGGTCACGGTGAACGAATAAAACGGCGCCAAACGTCTCTCGTCAGGCCGTGCTCTCTCCAATAATTCGCTTTCACCGAGGCAATAGGCGAGATCGTGGTCACGGTGAACGAATAAAACCGCGCCGAACGTCTCTCGTCAGGTCGTGCTCTCTCCAATAATTCGCTTTCACCGAGGCAATAGCCGAGATCGTGGTCACGGTGAACGAATAAAACGGCGCCAAACGTCTCTCGTCAGGCCGTGCTCTCTCCAATAATTCGCTTTCACCGAGGCAATAGCCGAGATCGTGGTCACGGTGAACGAATAAAACGGCGCCAAACGTCTCTCGTCAGGCCGTGCTCTCTCCAATAATTCGCTTTCACCGAGGCAATAGCCGAGATCGTGGTCACGGTGAACGAATAAAACGGCGCCAAACGTCTCTCGTCAGGCCGTGCTCTCTCCAATAATTCGCTTTCACCGAGGCAATAGCCGAGATCGTGGTCACGGTGAACGAATAAAACCGCGCCGAACGTCTCTCGTCAGGCCGTGCTCTCTCCAATAATTCGCTTTCACCGAGGCAATAGCCGAGATGGTGGTCACGGTGAACGAATAAAACGGCGCCAAACGTCTCTCGTCAGGCCGTGCTCTCTCCAATAATTCGCTTTCACCGAGGCAATAGCCGAGATCGTGGTCACGGTGAACGAATAAAACCGCGCCGAACGTCTCTCGTCAGGCCGTGCTCTCTCCAATAATTCGCTATCACCGAGGCAATAGCCGAGATCGTGGTCACGGTGAACGAATAAAACGGCGACAAACGTCTCTCGTCAGGCCGGGCTCTCTCCAATAATTCGCTTTCACCGAAGCAATAGGCGAGATCGTGATCACGGTGAACGAATAAAACGGCGCCAAACGTCTCTCGTCAGGCCGTGCTCTCTCCAATAATTCGCTTTCACCGAGGCAATAGCCGAGATCGTGGTCACGGTGAACGAATAAAACGGCGCCAAACGTCTCTCGTCAGGCCGTGCTCTCTCCAATAATTCGCTTTCACCGAGGCAATAGGCGAGATCGTGGTCACGGTGAACGAATAAAACGGCGCCAAACGTCTCTCGTCAGGCCGTGCTCTCTCCAATAATTCGCTTTCACCGAGGCAATAGCCGAGATCGTGGTCACGGTGAACGAATAAAACCGCGCCGAACGTCTCTCGTCAGGTCGTGCTCTCTCCAATAATTCGCTTTCACCGAGGCAATAGCCGAGATCGTGGTCACGGTGAACGAATAAAACGGCGCCAAACGTCTCTCGTCAGGCCGTGCTCTCTCCAATAATTCGCTTTCACCGAGGCAATAGCCGAGATCGTGGTCACGGTGAACGAATAAAACGGCGCCAAACGTCTCTCGTCAGGCCGTGCTCTCTCCAATAATTCGCTTTCACCGAGGCAATAGCCGAGATCGTGGTCACGGCGAACGAATAAAACGGCGCCAAACGTCTCTTGTCAGGCCGTGCTCTCTCCAATAATTCGCTTTCACCGAGGCAATAGCCGAGATCGTGGTCACGGTGAACGAATAAAACCGCGCCGAACGTCTCTCGTCAGGCCGTGCTCTCTCCAATAATTCGCTTTCACCGAGGCAATAGCCGAGATCGTGGTCACGGTGAAGGAATAAAACGGCGCCAAACGTCTCTCGTCAGGCCGTGCTCTCTCCAATAATTTGCTTTCACCGAGGCAATAGGCGAGATCGTGGTCACGGTGAACGAATAAAACCGCGCCGAACGTCTCTCGTCAGGCCGTGCTCTCTCCAATAATTCGCTTTCACCGAGGCAATAGCCGAGATCGTGGTCACGGTGAACGAATAAAACCGCGCCGAACGTCTCTCGTCAGGCCGTGCTCTCTCCAATAATTCGCTTTCACCGAGGCAATAGCCGAGATCGTGGTCACGGTGAACAAATAAAACGGCGCCAAACGTCTCTCGTCAGGCCGTGCTCTCTCCAATAATTCGCTTTCACCGAGGCAATAGCCGAGATCGTGGTCACGGTGAACGAATAAAACGGCGCCAAACGTCTCTCGTCAGGCCGTGCTCTCCCCAATAATTCGCTTTCACCGAGGCAATAGCCGAGATCGTGGTCACGGTGAACGAATAAAACGGCGCCAAACGTCTCTCGTCAGGCCGTGCTCTCTCCAATAATTCGCTTTCACCGAGGCAATAGCCGAGATCGTGGTCACGGTGAACGAATAAAACGGCGCCAAACGTCTCTCGTCAGGCCGTGCTCTCTCCAATAATTCGCTTTCACCGAGGCAATAGCCGAGATCGTGGTCACGGTGAACGAATAAAACGGCGCCAAACGTCTCTCGTCAGGCCGTGCTCTCTCCAATAATTCGCTTTCACCGAGGCAATAGGCGAGATCGTGGTCACGGTGAACGAATAAAACGGCGCCAAACGTCTCTCGTCAGGCCGTGCTCTCTCCAATAATTCGCTTTCACCGAGGCAATAGCCGAGATCGTTGTCACGGTGAACGAATAAAACGGCGCCAAACGTCTCTCGTCAGGCCGTGCTCTCTCCAATAATTCGCTTTCACCGAGGCAATAGCCGAGATCGTGGTCACGGTGAACGAATAAAACGGCGCCAAACGTCTCTCGTCAGGCCGTGCTCTCTCCAATAATTCGCTTTCACCGAGGCAATAGGCGAGATCGTGGTCACGGTGAACGAATAAAACGGCGCCAAACGTCTCTCGTCAGGCCGTGCTCTCTCTAATAATTCGGTTTCACCGAGGCAATAGCCGAGATCGTGGTCACGGTGAACGAATAAAACGGCGCCAAACGTCTCTCGTCAGGCCGTGCTCTCTCTAATAATTCGCTTTCACCGAGGCAATAGGCGAGATCGTGGTCACGGTGAACGAATAAAACGGCGCCAAACGTCTCTCGTCAGGCCGTGCTCTCTCCAATAATTCGCTTTCACCGAGGCAATAGGCGAGATCGTGGTCACGGTGAACGAATAAAACGGCGCCAAACGTCTCTCGTCAGGCCGTGCTCTCTCCAATAATTCGCATTCACCGAGGCAATAGCCGAGATCGTGGTCACGGTGAACGAATAAAACGGCGCCAAACGTCTCTCGTCAGGCCGTGCTCTCTCCAATAATTCGCTTTCACCGAGGCAATAGGCGAGATCGTGGTCACGGTGAACGAATAAAACGGCGCCAAACGTCTCTCGTCAGGCCGTGCTCTCTCCAATAATTCGCTTTCACCGAGGCAATAGCCGAGATCGTGGTCACGGTGAACGAATAAAACGGCGCCAAAAGTCTCTCGTCAGGCCGTGCTCTCTCCAATAATTCGCTTTCACCGAGGCAATAGGTTGAGATCGTGGTCACGGTGAACGAATAAAACGGCGCCAAACGTCTCTCGTCAGGCCGTGCTCTCTCCAATAATTCGCTTTCACCGAGGCAATAGCCGAGATCGTGGTCACGGTGAACGAATAAAACGGCGCCAAACGTCTCTCGTCAGGCCGTGCTCTCTCCAATAATTCGCTTTCACCGAGGCAATAGGCGAGATCGTGGTCACGGTGAACGAATAAAACCGCGCCGAACGTCTCTCGTCAGGCCGTGCTCTCTCCAATAATTCGCTTTCACCGAGGCAATAGCCGAGATCGTGGTCACGGTGAACGAATAAAACGGCGCCAAACGTCTCTCGTCAGGCCGTGCTCTCTCCAATAATTCGCTTTCACCGAGGCAATAGCCGAGATCGTGGTCACGGTGAACGAATAAAACGGCGCCAAACGTCTCTCGTCAGGCCGTGCTCTCTCCAATAATTCGCTTTCACCGAGGCAATAGCCGAGATCGTGGTCACGGTGAACGAATAAAACGGCGCCAAACGTCTCTCGTCAGGCCGTGCTCTCTCCAATAATTCGCTTTCACCGAGGCAATAGGCGAGATCGTGGTCACGGTGAACGAATAAAACGGCGCCAAACGTCTCTCGTCAGGCCGTGCTCTCTCCAATAATTCGCTTTCACCGAGGCAATAGCCGAGATCGTGGTCACGGTGAACGAATAAAACGGCGCCAAACGTCTCTCGTCAGGCCGTGCCCTCTCTAATAATTCGCTTTCACCGAGGCAATAGCCGAGATCGTGGTCACGGTGAACGAATAAAACGGCGCCAAACGTCTCTCGTCAGGCCGTGCTCTCTCCAATAATTCGCTTTCACCGAGGCAATAGGCGAGATCGTGGTCACGGTGAACGAATAAAACGGCGCCAAACGTCTCTCGTCAGGCCGTGCTCTTTCCAAAATTCGCTTTCACCGAGGCAATAGCCGAGATCGTGGTCACGGTGAACGAATAAAACCGCGCCGAACGTCTCTCGTCAGGCCGTGCTCTCTCCAATAATCCGCTTTCACCGAGGCAATAGCCGAGATCGTGGTCACGGTGAACGAATAAAACGGCGCCAAACGTCCTCTCGTCAGGCCGTGCTCTCTCCAATAATTCGCTTTCACCGAGGCAATAGCCGAGATCGTTGTCACGGTGAACGCATAAAACGGCGCCAAACGTCTCTCGTCAGGCCGTGCTCTCTCCAATAATTCGCTTTCACCGAGGCAATAGCCGAGATCGTGGTCACGGTGAACGAATAAAACGGCGCCAAACGTCTCTCGTCAGGCCGTGCTCTCTCCAATAATTCGCTTTCACCGAGGCAATAGCCGAGATCGTGGTCACGGTGAACGAATAAAACGGCGCCAAACGTCTCTCGTCAGGCCGTGCTCTCTCCAATAATTCGCTTTCACCGAGGCAATAGCCGAGATCGTGGTCACGGTGAACGAATAAAACGGCGCCAAACGTCTCTCGTCAGGCCGTGCTCTCTCCAATAATTCGCTTTCACCGAGGCAATAGCCGAGATCGTGGTCACGGTGAACGAACAAAACGGCGCCAAACGTCTCTCGTCAGGCCGTGCTCTCTCCAATAATTCGCTTTCACCGAGGCAATAGGCGAGATCGTGGTCACGGTGAACGAATAAAACGGCGCCAAACGTCTCTCGTCAGGCCGTGCTCTCTCCAATAATTCGCTTTCACCGAGGCAATAGCCGAGATCGTGGTCACGGTGAACGAATAAAACGGCGCCAAACGTCTCTCGTCAGGCCGTGCTCTCTCCAATAATTCGCTTTCACCGAGGCAATAGCCGAGATCGTGGTCACGGTGAACGAATAAAACGGCGCCAAACGTCTCTCGTCAGGCCGTGCTCTCTCCAATAATTCGCTTTCACCGAGGCAATAGCCGAGATCGTGGTCACGGTGAACGAATAAAACGGCGCCAAACGTCTCTCGTCAGGCCGTGCTCTCTCCAATAATTCGCTTTCACCGAGGCAATAGGCGAGATGGTGGTCACGGTGAACGAATAAAACGGCGCCAAACGTCTCTCGTCAGGCCGTGCTCTCTCCAATAATTCGCTTTCACCGAGGCAATAGCCGAGATCGTGGTCACGGTGAACGAATGAAACGGCGCCAAACGTCTCTCGTCACGCCGTGCTCTCTCCAATAATTCGCTTTCACCGAGGCAATAGCCGAGATCGTGGTCACGGTGAACGAATAAAACGGCGCCAAACGTCTCTCGTCAGGCCGTGCTCTCTCCAATAATTCGCTTTCACCGAGGCAATAGCCGAGATCGTGGTCACGGTGAACGAATAAAACGGCGCCAAACGTCTCTCGTCAGGCCGTGCTCTCTCCAATAATTCGCTTTCACCGAGGCAATAGCCGAGATCGTGGTCACGGTGAACGAATAAAACGGCGCCAAACGTCTCTCGTCAGGCCGTGCTCTCTCCAATAATTCGCTTTCACCGAGGCAATAGCCGAGATCGTGGTCACGGTGAACGAATAAAACGGCGCCAAACGTCTCTCGTCAGGCCGTGCTCTCTCCAATAATTCGCTTTCACCGAGGCAATAGCCGAGATCGTGGTCACGGTGAACGAATAAAACGGCGCCAAACGTCTCTCGTCAGGCCGTGCTCTCTCCAATAATTCGCTTTCACCGAGGCAATAGCCGAGATCGTGGTCACGGTGAACGAATAAAACGGCGCCAAACGTCTCTCGTCAGGCCGTGCTCTCTCCAATAATTCGCTTTCACCGAGGCAATAGCCGAGATCGTGGTCACGGTGAACGAATAAAACGGCGCCAAACGTCTCTCGTCAGGCCGTGCTCTCTCCAATAATTCGCTTTCACCGAGGCAATAGCCGAGATCGTGGTCACGGTGAACGAATAAAACCGCGCCGAACGTCTCTCGTCAGGCCGTGCTCTCTCCAATAATTCGCTTTCACCGAGGCAATAGCCGAGATCGTGGTCACGGTGAACGAATAAAACGGCGCCAAACGTCTCTCGTCAGGCCGTGCTCTCTCCAATAATTCGCTTTCACCGAGGCAATAGCCGAGATCGTGGTCACGGTGAACGAATAAAACGGCGCCAAACGTCTCTCGTCAGGCCGTGCTCTCTCCAATAATTCGCTTTCACCGAGGCAATAGCCGAGATCGTGGTCACGGTGAACGAATAAAACGGCGCCAAACGTCTCTCGTCAGGCCGTGCTCTCTCCAATAATTCGCTTTCACCGAGGCAATGGGCGAGATCGTGGTCACGGTGAACGAATAAAACGGCGCCAAACGTCTCTCGTCAGGCCGTGCTCTCTCCAATAATTCGCTTTCACCGAGGCAATAGCCGAGATCGTGGTCACGGTGAACGAATAAAACGGCGCCAAACGTCTCTCGTCAGGCCGTGCTCTCTCCAATAATTCGCTTTCACCGAGGCAATAGCCGAGATCGTGGTCACGGTGAACGAATAAAACGGCGCCAAACGTCTCTCGTCAGGCCGTGCTCTCTCCAATAATTCGCTTTCACCGAGGCAATAGCCGAGATCGTGGTCACGGTGAACGAATAAAACGGCGCCAAACGTCTCTCGTCAGGCCGTGCTCTCTCCAATAATTCGCTTTCACCGAGGCAATAGCCGAGATCGTGGTCACGGTGAACGAATAAAACGGCGCCAAACGTCTCTCGTCAGGCCGTGCTCTCTCCAATAATTCGCTTTCACCGAGGCAATAGGCGAGATCGTGGTCACGGTGAACGAATAAAACGGCGCAAAACGTCTCTCGTCAGGCCGTGCTCTCTCCAATAATTCGCTTTCACCGAGGCAATAGCCGAGATCGTGGTCACGGTGAACGAATAAAACCGCGCCGAACGTCTCTCGTCAGACCGTGCTCTCTCCAATAATTCGCTTTCACCGAGGCTATAGCCGAGATCGTGGTCACGGTGAACGAATAAAACCGCGCCGAACGTCTCTCGTCAGGCCGTGCTCTCTCCAATAATTCGCTTTCACCGAGGCAATAGCCGAGATCGTGGTCACGGTGAACGAATAAAACGGCGCCAAACGTCTCTCGTCAGGCCGTGCTCTCTCCAATAATTCGCTTTCACCGAGGCAATAGCCGAGATCGTGGTCACGGTGAACGAATAAAACGGCGCCAAACGTCTCTCGTCAGGCCGTGCTCTCTCCAATAATTCGCTTTCACCGAGGCAATAGCCGTGATCGTGGTCACGGTGAACGAATAAAACCGCGCCGAACGTCTCTCGTCAGGCCGTGCTCTCTCCAATAATTCGCTTTCACCGAGGCAATAGCCGAGATCGTGGTCACGGTGAACGAATAAAACGGCGCCAAACGTCTCTCGTCAGGCCGTGCTCTCTCCAATAATTCGCTTTCACCGAGGCAATAGCCGAGATCGTGGTCACGGTGAACGAATAAAACGGCGCCAAACGTCTCTCGTCAGGCCGTGCTCTCTCCAATAATTCGCTTTCACCGAGGCAATAGGCGAGATCGTGGTCACGGTGAACGAATAAAACGGCGCCAAACGTCTCTCGTCAGGCCGTGCTCTCTCCAATAATTCGCTTTCACCGAGGCAATAGCCGAGATCGTGGTCACGGTGAACGAATGAAACGGCGCCAAACGTCTCTCGTCACGCCGTGCTCTCTCCAATAATTCGCTTTCACCGAGGCAATAGCCGAGATCGTGGTCACGGTGAACGAATAAAACGGCGCCAAACGTCTCTCGTCAGGCCGTGCTCTCTCCAATAATTCGCTTTCACCGAGGCAATAGCCGAGATCGTGGTCACGGTGAACGAATAAAACGGCGCCAAACGTCTCTCGTCAGGCCGTGCTCTCTCCAATAATTCGCTTTCACCGAGGCAATAGCCGAGATCGTGGTCACGGTGAACGAATAAAACGGCGCCAAACGTCTCTCGTCAGGCCGTGCTCTCTCCAATAATTCGCTTTCACCGAGGCAATAGCCGAGATCGTGGTCACGGTGAACGAATAAAACGGCGCCAAACGTCTCTCGTCAGGCCGTGCTCTCTCCAATAATTCGCTTTCACCGAGGCAATAGCCGAGATCGTGGTCACGGTGAACGAATAAAACGGCGCCAAACGTCTCTCGTCAGGCCGTGCTCTCTCCAATAATTCGCTTTCACCGAGGCAATAGCCGAGATCGTGGTCACGGTGAACGAATAAAACGGCGCCAAACGTCTCTCGTCAGGCCGTGCTCTCTCCAATAATTCGCTTTCACCGAGGCAATAGCCGAGATCGTGGTCACGGTGAACGAATAAAACGGCGCCAAACGTCTCTCGTCAGGCCGTGCTCTCTCCAATAATTCGCTTTCACCGAGGCAATAGCCGAGATCGTGGTCACGGTGAACGAATAAAACCGCGCCGAACGTCTCTCGTCAGGCCGTGCTCTCTCCAATAATTCGCTTTCACCGAGGCAATAGCCGAGATCGTGGTCACGGTGAACGAATAAAACGGCGCCAAACGTCTCTCGTCAGGCCGTGCTCTCTCCAATAATTCGCTTTCACCGAGGCAATAGCCGAGATCGTGGTCACGGTGAACGAATAAAACGGCGCCAAACGTCTCTCGTCAGGCCGTGCTCTCTCCAATAATTCGCTTTCACCGAGGCAATAGCCGAGATCGTGGTCACGGTGAACGAATAAAACGGCGCCAAACGTCTCTCGTCAGGCCGTGCTCTCTCCAATAATTCGCTTTCACCGAGGCAATGGGCGAGATCGTGGTCACGGTGAACGAATAAAACGGCGCCAAACGTCTCTCGTCAGGCCGTGCTCTCTCCAATAATTCGCTTTCACCGAGGCAATAGCCGAGATCGTGGTCACGGTGAACGAATAAAACGGCGCCAAACGTCTCTCGTCAGGCCGTGCTCTCTCCAATAATTCGCTTTCACCGAGGCAATAGCCGAGATCGTGGTCACGGTGAACGAATAAAACGGCGCCAAACGTCTCTCGTCAGGCCGTGCTCTCTCCAATAATTCGCTTTCACCGAGGCAAAAGCCGAGATCGTGGTCACGGTGAACGAATAAAACGGCGCCAAACGTCTCTCGTCAGGCCGTGCTCTCTCCAATAATTCGCTTTCACCGAGGCAATAGCCGAGATCGTGGTCACGGTGAACGAATAAAACGGCGCCAAACGTCTCTCGTCAGGCCGTGCTCTCTCCAATAATTCGCTTTCACCGAGGCAATAGGCGAGATCGTGGTCACGGTGAACGAATAAAACGGCGCAAAACGTCTCTCGTCAGGCCGTGCTCTCTCCAATAATTCGCTTTCACCGAGGCAATAGCCGAGATCGTGGTCACGGTGAACGAATAAAACCGCGCCGAACGTCTCTCGTCAGACCGTGCTCTCTCCAATAATTCGCTTTCACCGAGGCTATAGCCGAGATCGTGGTCACGGTGAACGAATAAAACCGCGCCGAACGTCTCTCGTCAGGCCGTGCTCTCTCCAATAATTCGCTTTCACCGAGGCAATAGCCGAGATCGTGGTCACGGTGAACGAATAAAACGGCGCCAAACGTCTCTCGTCAGGCCGTGCTCTCTCCAATAATTCGCTTTCACCGAGGCAATAGCCGAGATCGTGGTCACGGTGAACGAATAAAACGGCGCCAAACGTCTCTCGTCAGGCCGTGCTCTCTCCAATAATTCGCTTTCACCGAGGCAATAGCCGTGATCGTGGTCACGGTGAACGAATAAAACCGCGCCGAACGTCTCTCGTCAGGCCGTGCTCTCTCCAATAATTCGCTTTCACCGAGGCAATAGCCGAGATCGTGGTCACGGTGAACGAATAAAACGGCGCCAAACGTCTCTCGTCAGGCCGTGCTCTCTCCAATAATTCGCTTTCACCGAGGCAATAGCCGAGATCGTGGTCACGGTGAACGAATAAAACGGCGCCAAACGTCTCTCGTCAGGCCGTGCTCTCTCCAATAATTCGCTTTCACCGAGGCAATAGCCGAGATCGTGGTCACGGTGAACGAATAAAACGGCGCCAAACGTCTCTCGTCAGGCCGTGCTCTCTCCAATAATTCGCTTTCACCGAGGCAATAGCCGAGATCGTGGTCACGGTGAACGAATAAAACGGCGCCAAACGTCTCTCGTCAGGCCGTGCTCTCTCCAATAATTCGCTTTCACCGAGGCAATAGCCGAGATCGTGGTCACGGTGAACGAATAAAACGGCGCCAAACGTCTCTCGTCAGGCCGTGCTCTCTCCAATAATTCGCTTTCACCGAGGCAATAGCCGAGATCGTGGTCACGGTGAACGAATAAAACGGCGCCAAACGTCTCTCGTCAGGCCGTGCTCTCTCCAATAATTCGCTTTCACCGAGGCAATAGCCGAGATCGTGGTCACGGTGAACGAATAAAACGGCGCCAAACGTCTCTCGTCAGGCCGTGCTCTCTCCAATAATTCGCTTTCACCGAGGCAATAGGCGAGATCGTGGTCACGGTGAACGAATAAAACGGCGCCAAACGTCTCTCGTCAGGCCGTGCTCTCTCCAATAATTCGCTTTCACCGAGGCAATAGCCGAGATCGTGGTCACGGTGAACGAATAAAACGGCGCCAAACGTCTCTCGTCAGGCCGTGCTCTCTCCAATAAGTCGCTTTCACCGAGGCAATAGCCGAGATCGTGGTCACGGTGAACGAATAAAACGGCGCCAAACGTCTCTCGTCAGGCCGTGCTCTCTCCAATAATTCGCTTTCACCGAGGCAATAGCCGAGATCGTGGTCACGGTGAACGAATAAAACGGCGCCAAACGTCTCTCGTCAGGCCGTGCTCTCTCCAATAATTCGCTTTCACCGAGGCAATAGCCGAGATCGTGGTCACGGTGAACGAATAAAACGGCGCCAAACGTCTCTCGTCAGGCCGTGCTCTCTCCAATAATTCGCTTTCACCGAGGCAATAGCCGAGATCGTGGTCACGGTGAACGAATAAAACGGCACCAAACGTCTCTCGTCAGGCCGTGCTCTCTCCAATAATTCGCTTTCACCGAGGCAATAGCCGAGATCGTGGTCACGGTGAACGAATAAAACGGCGCCAAACGTCTCTCGTCAGGCCGTGCTCTCTCCAATAATTCGCTTTCACCGAGGCAATAGCCGAGATCGTGGTCACGGTGAACGAATAAAACGGCGCCAAACGTCTCTCGTCAGGCCGTGCTCTCTCCAATAATTCGCTTTCACCGAGGCAATAGCCGAGATCGTGGTCACGGTGAACGAATAAAACGGCGCCAAACATCTCTCGTCAGGCCGTGCTCTCTCCAATAATTCGCTTTCACCGAGGCAATAGCCGAGATCGTGGTCACGGTGAACGAATAAAACCGCGCCGAACGTCTCTCGTCAGGCCGTGCTCTCTCCAATAATTCGCTTTCACCGAGGCAATAGCCGAGATCGTGGTAACGGTGAACGAATAAAACGGCGCCAAACGTCTCTCGTCAGGCCGTGCTCTCTCCAATAATTCGCTTTCACCGAGGCAATAGCCGAGATCGTGGTCACGGTGAACGAATAAAACGGCGCCAAACGTCTCTCGTCAGGCCGTGCTCTCTCCAATAATTCGCTTTCACCGAGGCAATAGCCGAGATCGTGGTCACGGTGAACGAATAAAACGGCGCCAGACGTCTCTCGTCAGGCCGTGCTCTCTCCAATAATTCGCTTTCACCGAGGCAATAGCCGAGATCGTGGTCACGGTGAACGAATAAAACGGCGCCAAACGTCTCTCGTCAGGCCGTGCTCTCTCCAATAATTCGCTTTCACCGAGGCAATAGCCGAGATCGTGGTCACGGTGAACGAATAAAACGGCGCCAAACGTCTCTCGTCAGGCCGTGCTCTCTCCAATAATTCGCTTTCACCGAGGCAATAGCCGAGATCGTGGTCACGGTGAACGAATAAAACGGCGCCAAACGTCTCTCGTCAGGCCGTGCTCTCTCCAATAATTCGCTTTCACCGAGGCAATAGGCGAGATCGTGGTCACGGTGAACGAATAAAACGGCGCCAAACGTCTCTCGTCAGGCCGTGCTCTCTCCAATAATTCGCTTTCACCGAGGCAATAGCCGAGATCGTGGTCACGGTGAACGAATAAAACGGCGCCAAACGTCTCTCGTCAGGCCGTGCTCTCTCCAATAATTCGCTTTCACCGAGGCAATAGCCGACATCGTGGTCACGGTGAACGAATAAAACGGCGCCAAACGTCTCTCGTCAGGCCGTGCTCTCTCCAATAATTCGCTTTCACCGAGGCAATAGCCGAGATCGTGGTCACGGTGAACGAATAAAACGGCGCCAAACGTCTCTCGTCAGGCCGTGCTCTCTCCAATAATTCGCTTTCACCGAGGCAATAGCCGAGATCGTGGTCACGGTGAACGAATAAAACGGCGCCAAACGTCTCTCGTCCGGCCGTGCTCTCTCCAATAATTCGCTTTCACCGAGGCAATAGCCGAGATCGTGGTCACGGTGAACGAATAAAACCGCGCCGAACGTCTCTCGTCAGGCCCTGCTCTCTCCAATAATTCGCTTTCACCGAGGCAATAGCCGAGATCGTGGTCACGGTGAACGAATAAAACCGCGCCAAACGTCTCTCGTCAGGCCCTGCTCTCTCCAATAATTCGCTTTCACCGAGGCAATAGGCGAGATCGTGGTCACGGTGAACGAATAAAACCGCGCCAAACGTCTCTCGTCAGGCCGTGCTCTCTCCAATAATTCGCTTTCACCGAGGCAATAGGCGAGATCGTGGTCACGGTGAACGAATAAAACCGCGCCAAACGTCTCTCGTCAGGCCGTGCTCTCTCCAATAATTCGCTTTCACCGAGGCAATAGGCGAGATCGTGGTCACGGTGAACGAATAAAACGGCGCCAAACGTCTCTCGTCAGGCCGTGCTCTCTCCAATAATTCGCTTTCACCGAGGCAATAGGCGAGATCGTGGTCACGGTGAACGAATAAAACCGCGCCGAACGTCTCTCGTCAGGCCGTGCTCTCTCCAATAATTCGCTTTCACCGAGGCAATAGGCGAGATCGTGGTCACGGTGAACGAATAAAACCGCGCCAAACGTCTCTCGTCAGGCAGTGCTCTCTCCAATAATTCGCTTTCACCGAGGCAATAGGCGAGATCGTGGTCACGGTGAACGAATAAAACCGCGCCAAACGTCTCTCGTCAGGCCGTGCTCTCTCCAATAATTCGCTTTCACCGAGGCAATAGGCGAGATCGTGGTCACGGTGAACGAATAAAACCGCGCCAAACGTCTCTCGTCAGGCCCTGCTCTCTCCAATAATTCGCTTTCACCGAGGCAATAGGCGAGATCGTGGTCACGGTGAACGAATAAAACCGCGCCGAACGTCTCTCGTCACGCCGTGCTCTCTCCAATAATTCGCTTTCACCAAGGCAATAGCCGAGATCGTGGTCACGGTGAACGAATAAAACCGCGCCAAACGTCTCTCGTCAGGCCGTGCTCTCTCCAATAATTCGCTTTCACCGAGGCAATAGGCGAGATCGTGGTCACGGTGAACGAATAAAACCGCGCCAAACGTCTCTCGTCAGGCCGTGCTCTCTCCAATAATTCGCTTTCACCGAGGCAATAGGCGAGATCGTGGTCACGGTGAACGAATAAAACCGCGCCAAACGTCTCTCGTCAGGCCGTGCTCTCTCCAATAATTCGCTTTCACCGAGGCAATAGGCGAGATCGTGGTCACGGTGAACGAATAAAACGGCGCCAAACGTCTCTCGTCAGGCCGTGCTCTCTCCAATAATTCGCTTTCACCGAGGCAATAGGCGAGATCGTGGTCACGGTGAACGAATAAAACCGCGCCGAACGTCTCTCGTCAGGCCGTGCTCTCTCCAATAATTCGCTTTCACCGAGGCAATAGGCGAGATCGTGGTCACGGTGAACGAATAAAACCGCGCCAAACGTCTCTCGTCAGGCCGTGCTCTCTCCAATAATTCGCTTTCACCGAGGCAATAGGCGAGATCGTGGTCACGGTGAACGAATAAAACCGCGCCAAACGTCTCTCGTCAGGCCGTGCTCTCTCCAATAATTCGCTTTCACCGAGGCAATAGGCGAGATCGTGGTCACGGTGAACGAATAAAACGGCGCCAAACGTCTCTCGTCAGGCCGTGCTCTCTCCAATAATTCGCTTTCACCGAGGCAATAGGCGAGATCGTGGTCACGGTGAACGAATAAAACGGCGCCAAACGTCTCTCGTCAGGCCGTGCTCTCTCCAATAATTCGCTTTCACCGAGGCAATAGGCGAGATCGTGGTCACGGTGAACGAATAAAACCGCGCCGAACGTCTCTCGTCAGGCCGTGCTCTCTCCAATAATTCGCTTTCACCGAGGCAATAGGCGAGATCGTGGTCACGGTGAACGAATAAAACCGCGCCAAACGTCTCTCGTCAGGCAGTGCTCTCTCCAATAATTCGCTTTCACCGAGGCAATAGGCGAGATCGTGGTCACGGTGAACGAATAAAACCGCGCCAAACGTCTCTCGTCAGGCCGTGCTCTCTCCAATAATTCGCTTTCACCGAGGCAATAGGCGAGATCGTGGTCACGGTGAACGAATAAAACCGCGCCAAACGTCTCTCGTCAGGCCCTGCTCTCTCCAATAATTCGCTTTCACCGAGGCAATAGGCGAGATCGTGGTCACGGTGAACGAATAAAACCGCGCCGAACGTCTCTCGTCACGCCGTGCTCTCTCCAATAATTCGCTTTCACCAAGGCAATAGCCGAGATCGTGGTCACGGTGAACGAATAAAACCGCGCCAAACGTCTCTCGTCAGGCCGTGCTCTCTCCAATAATTCGCTTTCACCGAGGCAATAGGCGAGATCGTGGTCACGGTGAACGAATAAAACCGCGCCAAACGTCTCTCGTCAGGCCGTGCTCTCTCCAATAATTCGCTTTCACCGAGGCAATAGGCGAGATCGTGGTCACGGTGAACGAATAAAACCGCGCCAAACGTCTCTCGTCAGGCCGTGCTCTCTCCAATAATTCGCTTTCACCGAGGCAATAGGCGAGATCGTGGTCACGGTGAACGAATAAAACGGCGCCAAACGTCTCTCGTCAGGCCGTGCTCTCTCCAATAATTCGCTTTCACCGAGGCAATAGGCGAGATCGTGGTCACGGTGAACGAATAAAACCGCGCCGAACGTCTCTCGTCAGGCCGTGCTCTCTCCAATAATTCGCTTTCACCGAGGCAATAGGCGAGATCGTGGTCACGGTGAACGAATAAAACCGCGCCAAACGTCTCTCGTCAGGCCGTGCTCTCTCCAATAATTCGCTTTCACCGAGGCAATAGGCGAGATCGTGGTCACGGTGAACGAATAAAACCGCGCCAAACGTCTCTCGTCAGGCCGTGCTCTCTCCAATAATTCGCTTTCACCGAGGCAATAGGCGAGATCGTGGTCACGGTGAACGAATAAAACGGCGCCAAACGTCTCTCGTCAGGCCGTGCTCTCTCCAATAATTCGCTTTCACCGAGGCAATAGGCGAGATCGTGGTCACGGTGAACGAATAAAACCGCGCCAAACGTCTCTCGTCAGGCCGTGCTCTCTCCAATAATTCGCTTTCACCGAGGCAATAGGCGAGATCGTGGTCACGGTGAACGAATAAAACCGCGCCAAACGTCTCTCGTCAGGCCGTGCTCTCTCCAATAATTCGCTTTCACCGAGGCAATAGGCGAGATCGTGGTCACGGTGAACGAATAAAACGGCGCTAAACGTCTCTCGTCAGGCCGTGCTCTCTCCAATAATTCGCTTTCACCGAGGCAATAGGCGAGATCGTGGTCACGGTGAACGAATAAAACCGCGCCGAACGTCTCTCGTCAGGCCGTGCTCTCTCCAATAATTCGCTTTCACCGAGGCAGTAGGCGAGATCGTGGTCACGGTGAACGAATAAAACGGCGCCAAACGTCTCTCGTCAGGCCGTGCTCTCTCCAATAATTCGCTTTCACCGAGGCAATAGGCGAGATCGTGGTCACGGTGAACGAATAAAACCGCGCCGAACGTCTCTCGTCAGGCCGTGCTCTCTCCAATAATTCGCTTTCACCGAGGCAATAGGCGAGATCGTGGTCACGGTGAACGAATAAAACGGCGCCAAACGTCTCTCGTCAGGCCGTGCTCTCTCCAATAATTCGCTTTCACCGAGGCAATAGGCGAGATCGTGGTCACGGTGAACGAATAAAACCGCGCCAAACGTCTCTCGTCAGGCCGTGCTCTCTCCAATAATTCGCTTTCACCGAGGCAATAGGCGAGATCGTGGTCACGGTGAACGAATAAAACCGCGCCAAACGTCTCTCGTCAGGCCGTGCTCTCTCCAATAATTCGCTTTCACCGAGGCAATAGGCGAGATCGTGGTCAGTCACGGTGAACGAATAAAACGGCGCCAAACGTCTCTCGTCTGGCCGTGCTCTCTCCAATAATTCGCTTTCACCGAGGCAATAGCCGAGATCGTGGTCACGGTGAACGAATAAAACCGCTCCGAACGTCTCTCGTCAGGCCGTGCTCTCTCCAATAATTCGCTTTCACCGAGGCAATAGCCGAGATCGTGGTTACGGTGAACGAATAAAACGGCGCCAAACGTCTCTCGTCAGGCCGTGCTCTCTCCAATAATTCGCTTTCACCGAGGCAATAGCCGAGATCGTGGTCACGGTGAACGAATAAAACCGCGCCGAACGTCTCTCGTCAGGCCATGCTCTCTCCAATAATTCGCTTTCACCGAGGCAATAGCCGAGATCGTGGTCACGGTGAACGAATAAAACGGCGCCAAACGTCTCTCGTCAGGCCGTGCTCTCTCCAATAATTCGCTTTCACCGAGGCAATGGCCGAGATCGTGGTCACGGTGAACGAATAAAACGGCGCCAAACGTCTCTCGTCAGGCCGTGCTCTCTCCAATAATTCGCTTTCACCGAGGCAATAGCCGAGATCGTGGTCACGGTGAACGAATAAAACCGCGCCGAACGTCTCTCGTCAGGCCGTGCTCTCTCCAATAATTCGCTTTCACCGAGGCAATAGCCGAGATCGTGGTCACGGTGAACGAATAAAACGGCGCCAAACGTCTCTCGTCAGGCCGTGCTCTCTCCAATAATTCGCTTTCACCGAGGCAATAGCCGAGATCGTGGTCACGGTGAACGAATAAAACCGCGCCGAACGTCTCTCGTCAGGCCGTGCTCTCTCCAATAATTCGCTTTCACCGAGGCAATAGCCGAGATCGTGGTCACGGTGAACGAATAAAACGGCGCCAAACGTCTCTCGTCAGGCCGTGCTCTCTCCAATAATTCGCTTTCACCGAGGCAATAGGCGAGATCGTGGTCACGGTGAACGAATAAAACGGCGCCAAACGTCTCTCGTCAGGCCGTGCTCTCTCCAATAATTCGCTTTCACCGAGGCAATAGCCGAGATCGTGGTCACGGTGAACGAATAAAACGGCGCCAAACGTCTCTCGTCAGGCCGTGCTCTCTCCAATAATTCGCTTTCACCGAGGCAATAGCCGAGATCGTGGTCACGGTGAACGAATAAAACCGCGCCGAACGTCTCTCGTCAGGCCGTGCTCTCTCCAATAATTCGCTTTCATCGAGGCAATAGCCGAGATCGTGGTCACGGTGAACGAATAAAACCGCGCCGAACGTCTCTCGTCAGGCCGTGCTCTCTCCAATAATTCGCTTTCACCGAGGCAATAGCCGAGATCGTGGTCACGGTGAACGAATAAAACGGCGCCAAACGTCTCTTGTCAGGCCGTGCTCTCTCCAATAATTCGCTTTCACCGAGGCAATAGCCGAGATCGTGGTCACGGTGAACGAATAAAACCGCGCCGAACGTCTCTCGTCAGGCCGTGCTCTCTCCAATAATTCGCTTTCACCGAGGCAATAGCCGAGATCGTGGTCACGGTGAACCAATAAAACGGCGCCAAACGTCCTCTCGTCAGGCCGTGCTCTCTCCAATAATTCGCTTTCACCGAGGCAATAGCCGAGATCGTGGTCACGGTGAACGAATAAAACCGCGCCGAACGTCTCTCGTCAGGCCGTGCTCTCTCCAATAATTCGCTTTCACCGAGGCAATAGCCGAGATCGTGGTCACGGTGAACGAATAAAACCGCGCCGAACGGTCTCTCGTCAGGCCGTGCTCTCTCCAATAATTCGCTTTCACCGAGGCAATAGCCGAGATCGTGGTCACGGTGAACGAATAAAACCGCGCCGAACGTCTCTCGTCAGGCCGTGCTCTCTCCAATAATTCGCTTTCACCGAGGCAATAGCCGAGATCGTGGTCACGGTGAACGAATAAAACCGCGCCGAACGTCTCGTCAGGCCGTGCTCTCTCCAATAATTCGCTTTCACCGAGGCAATAGCCGAGATCGTGGTCACGGTGAACGAATAAAACCGCGCCGAACGTCTCTCGTCAGGCCGTGCTCTCTCCAATAATTCGCTTTCACCGAGGCAATAGCCGAGATCGTGGGTCACGGTGAACGAATAAAACCGCGCCAAACGTCTCTCGTCAGGCCGTGCTCTCTCCAATAATTCGCTTTCACCGAGGCAATAGCCGAGATCGTGGTCACGGTGAACGAATAAAACGGCGCCAAACGTCTCTCGTCAGGCCGTGCTCTCTCCAATAATTCGCTTTCACCGAGGGCAATAGCCGAGATCGTGGTCACGGTGAACGAATAAAACCGCGCCGAACGTCTCTCGTCAGGCCGTGCTCTCTCCAATAATTCGCTTTCACCGAGGCAATAGCCGAGATCGTGGTCACGGTGAACGAATAAAACCGCGCCGAACGTCTCTCGTCAGGCCGTGCTCTCTCCAATAATTCGCTTTCACCGAGGCAATAGCCGAGATCGTGGTCACGGTGAACGAATAAAACCGCGCCGAACGTCCTCTCGTCAGGCCGTGCTCTCTCCAATAATTCGCTTTCACCGAGGCAATAGCCGAGATCGTGGTTACGGTGAACGAATAAAACCGCGCCGAACGTCTCTCGTCAGGCCGTGCTCTCTGCAATAATTCGCTTTCACCGAGGCAATAGCCGAGATCGTGGTCACGGTGAACGAATAAACCGCGCCGAACGTCTCTCGTCAGGCCGTGCTCTCTCCAATAATTCGCTTTCACCGAGGCAATAGCCGAGATCGTGGTCACGGTGAACGAATAAAACCGCGCCGAACGTCTCTCGTCAGGCCGTGCTCTCTCCAATAATTCGCTTTCACCGAGGCAATAGCCGAGATCGTGGTCACGGTGAACGAATAAAACCGCGCCGAACGTCTCTCGTCAGGCCGTGCTCTCTCCAATAATTCGCTTTCACCGAGGCAATAGCCGAGATCGTGGTCACAGTGAACGAATAAAACGGCGCCAAACGTCTCTCGTCAGGCCGTGCTCTCTCCAATAATTCGCTTTCACCGAGGCAATAGCCGAGATCGTGGTCACGGTGAACGAATAAAACCGCGCCGAACGTCTCTCGTCAGGCCGTGCTCTCTCCAATAATTCGCTTTCACCGAGGCAACAGCCGAGATCGTGGTCACGGTGAACGAATAAAACGGCGCCAAACGTCTCTCGTCAGGCCGTGCTCTCTCCAACAATTCGCTTTCACCGAGGCAATAGCCGAGATCGTGGTCACGGTGAACGAATAAAACGGCGCCAAACGTCTCTTGTCAGGCCGTGCTCTCTCCAATAATTCGCTTTCACCGAGGCAATAGCCCAGATCGTGGTCACGGTGAACGAATAAAACCGCGCCGAACGTCTCTCGTCAGGCCGTGCTCTTTCCAATAATTCGCTTTCACCGAGGCAATAGCCGAGATCGTGGTCACGGTGAACGAATAAAACGGCGCCAAACGTCTCTCGTCAGGCCGTGCTCTCTCCAATAATTCGCTTTCACCGAGGCAATAGCCGAGATCGTGGTCACGGTGAACGAATAAAACCGCGCCGAACATCTCTCGTCAGGCCGTGCTCTCTCCAATAATTCGCTTTCACCGAGGCAATAGCCGAGATCGTGGTCACGGTGAACGAATAAAACGGCGCCAAACGTCTCTCGTCAGGCCGTGCTCTCTCCAATAATTCGCTTTCACCGAGGCAATAGCCGAGATCGTGGTCACGGTGAACGAATAAAACGGCGCCAAACGTCTCTCGTCAGGCCGTGCTCTCTCCAATAATTCGCTTTCACCGAGGCAATAGCCGAGATCGTGGTCACGGTGAACGAATAAAACCGCGCCGAACGTCTCTCGTCAGGCCGTGCTCTCTCCAATAATTCGCTTTCACCGAGGCAATAGCCGAGATCGTGGTCACGGTGAACGAATAAAACGGCGCCAAACGTCTCTCGTCAGGCCGTGCTCTCTCCAATAATTGGCTTTCACCGAGGCAATAGCCGAGATCGTGGTCACGGTGAACGAATAAAACCGCGCCGAACGTCTCTCGTCAGGCCGAGCTCTCTCCAATAATTCGCTTTCACCGAGGCAATAGCCGAGATCGTGGTCACGGTGAACGAATAAAACGGCGCCAAACGTCTCTCGTGAGGCCGTGCTCTCTCCAATAATTCGCTTTCACCGAGGCAATAGCCGAGATCGTGGTCACGGTGAACGAATAAAACCGCGCCGAACGTCTCTCGTCAGGCCGTGCTCTCTCCAATAATTCGCTTTCACCGAGGCAATAGCCGAGATCGTGGTCACGGTGAACGAATAAAACGGCGCCAAACGTCTCTCGTCAGGCCGTGCTCTCTCCAATAATTCGCTTTCACCGAGGAAATAGCCGAGATCGTGGTCACGGTGAACGAATAAAACGGCGCCAAACGTCTCTCGTCAGGCCGTGCTCTCTCCAATAATTCGCTTTCACCGAGGCAATAGCCGAGATCGTGGTCACGGTGAACGAATAAAACCGCGCCGAACGTCTCTCGTCAGGCCGTGCTCTCTCCAATAATTCGCTTTCACCGAGGCAATAGCCGAGATCGTGGTCACGGTGAACGAATAAAACGGCGCCAAACGTCTCTCGTCAGGCCGTGCTCTCTCCAATAATTCGCTTTCACCGAGGCAATAGCCGAGATCGTGGTCACGGTGAACGAATAAAACGGCGCCAAACGTCTCTCGTCAGGCCGTGCTCTCTCCAATAATTCGCTTTCACCGAGGCAATAGCCGAGATCGTGGTCACGGTGAACGAAGAAAACGGCGCCAAACGTCTCTCGTCAGGCCGTGCTCTCTCCAATAATTCGCTTTCACCGAGGCAATAGCCAAAATCGTGGTCACGGTGAACGAATAAAACGGCGCCAAACGTCTCTCGCCAGGCCGTGCTCTCTCCAATAATTCGCTTTCACCGAGGCAATAGCCGAGATCGTGGTCACGGTGAACGAATAAAACGGCGCCAAACGTCTCTCGTCAGGCCGTGCTCTCTCCAATAATTTGCTTTTACCGAGGCAATAGCCGAGATCGTGGTCACGGTGAACGAATAAAACGGCGCCAAACGTCTCTCGTCAGGCCGTGCTCTCTCCAATAATTCGCTTTCACCGAGGCAATAGCCGAGATCGTGGTCACGGTGAACGAATAAAACCGCGCCGAACGTCTCTCGTCAGGCCGTGCTCTCTCCAATAATTCGCTTTCACCGAGGCAATAGCCGAGATCGTGGTCACGGT
The DNA here is from genome assembly GCF_016920785.2 of Ixodes scapularis. Lineage (NCBI taxonomy): Eukaryota > Metazoa > Arthropoda > Arachnida > Ixodida > Ixodidae > Ixodes > Ixodes scapularis. Next base: position 38,595 of record NW_024610247.1, on the reverse strand, counting down.
GAACGAATAAAACGGCGCCAAACGTCTCTCGTCAGGCCGTGCTCTCTCCAATAATTCGCTTTCACCGAGGCAATAGGCGAGATCGTGGTCACGGTGAACGAATAAAACGGCGCCAAACGTCTCTCGTCAGGCCGTGCTCTCTCCAATAATTCGCTTTCACCGAGGCAATAGCCGAGATCGTGGTCACGGTGAACGAATAAAACGGCGCCAAACGTCTCTCGTCAGGCCGTGCTCTCTCCAATAATTCGCTTTCACCGAGGCAATAGCCGAGATCGTGGTCACGGTGAACGAATAAAACCGCGCCGAACGTCTCTCGTCAGGCCGTGCTCTCTCCAATAATTCGCTTTCACCGAGGCAATAGCCGAGATCGTGGTCACGGTGAACGAATAAAACCGCGCCGAACGTCTCTCGTCAGGCCGTGCTCTCTCCAATAATTCGCTTTCACCGAGGCAATAGCCGAGGTCGTGGTCACGGTGAACGAATAAAACGGCGCCAAACGTCTCTCGTCAGGCCGTGCTCTCTCCAATAATTCGCTTTCTCCGAGGCAATAGCCGAGATCGTGGTCACGGTGAACGAATAAAACCGCGCCGAACGTCTCTCGTCAGGCCGTGCTCTCTCCAATAATTCGCTTTCACCGAGGCAATAGCCGAGATCGTGGTCACGGTGAACGAATAAAACGGCGCCAAACGTCTCTCGTCAGGCCGTGCTCTCTCCAATAATTCGCTTTCACCGAGGCAATAGCCGAGATCGTGGTCACGGTGAACGAATAAAACGGCGCCAAACGTCTCTCGTCAGGCCGTGCTCTCTCCAATAATTCGCTTTCACCGAGGCAATAGCCGAGATCGTGGTCACGGTGAACGAATAAAACGGCGCCAAACGTCTCTCGTCAGGCCGTGCTCTCTCCAATAATTCGCTTTCACCGAGGCAATAGGCGAGATCGTTGTCACGGTGAACGAATAAAACGGCGCCAAACGTCTCTCGTCAGGCCGTGCTCTCTCCAATAATTCGCTTTCACCGAGGCAATAGGCGAGATTGTGGTCACGGTGAACGAATAAAACGTCGCCAAACGTCTCTCGTCAGGCCGTGCTCTCTCCAATAATTCGCTTTCACCGAGGCAATAGCCGAGATCGTGGTCACGGTGAACGAATAAAAAGGCGCCAAACGTCTCTCGTCAGGCCGTGCTCTCTCCAATAATTCGCTTTCACTGAGGCAATAGCCGAGATCGTGGTCACGGTGAACGAATAAAACGGCGCCAAACGTCTCTCGTCAGGCCGTGCTCTCTCCAATATTTCGCTTTCACCGAGGCAATAGCCGAGATCGTGGTCACGGTGAACGAATAAAACGGCGCCAAACGTCTCTCGTCAGGCCGTGCTCTCTCCAATAATTCGCTTTCACCGAGGCAATAGGCGAGATCGTGGTCACGGTGAACGAATAAAACGGCGCCAAACGTCTCTCGTCAGGCCGTGCTCTCTCCAATAATTCGCTTTCACCGAGGCAATAGGCGAGATCGTGGTCACGGTGAACGAATAAAACGGCGCCAAACGTCTCTCGTCAGGTCGTGCTCTCTCCAATAATTCGCTTTCACCGAGGCAATAGCCGAGATCGTGGTCACGGTGAACGAATAAAACGGCGCCAAACGTCTCTCGTCAGGCCGTGCTCTCTCCAATAATTCGCTTTCACCGAGGCAATAGGCGAGATCGTGGTCACGGTGAACGAATAAAACGGCGCCAAACGTCTCTCGTCAGGCCGTGCTCTCTCCAATAATTCGCTTTCACCGAGGCAATAGGCGAGATCGTGGTCACGGTGAACGAATAAAACGGCGCCAAACGTCTCTCGTCAGGCCGTGCTCTCTCCAATAATTCGCTTTCACCGAGGCAATAGCCGAGATCGTGGTCACGGTGAACGAATAAAACGGCGCCAAACGTCTCTCGTCAGGCCGTGCTCTCTCCAATAATTCGCTTTCACCGAGGCAATAGCCGAGATCGTGGTCACGGTGAACTAAAAACCGCGCCAAACGTCTCTCGTCAGGCCGTGCTCTCTCCAATAATTCGCTTTCACCGAGGCAATAGCCGAGATCGTGGTCACGGTGAACGAATAAAACGGCGCCAAACGTCTCTCGTCAGGCCGTGCTCTCTCCAATAATTCGCTTTCACCGAGGCAATAGCCGAGATCGTGGTCACGGTGAACGAATAAAACGGCGCCAAACGTCTCTCGTCAGGCCGTGCTCTGTCCAATAATTCGCTTTCACCGAGGCAATAGCCGAGATCGTGGTCACGGTGAACGAATAAAACCGCGCCAAACGTCTCTCGTCAGGCCGTGCTCTCTCCAATAATTCGCTTTCACCGAGGCAATAGCCGAGATCGTGGTCACGGTGAACGAATAAAACGGCGCCAAACGTCTCTCGTCAGGCCGTGCTCTCTCCAATAATTCGCTTTCACCGAGGCAATAGCCGAGATCGTGGTCACGGTGAACGAATAAAACCGCGCCAAACGTCTCTCGTCAGGCCGTGCTCTCTCCAATAATTCGCTTTCACCGAGGCAATAGCCGAGATCGTGGTCACGGTGAACGAATAAAACCGCGCCAAACGTCTCTCGTCAGGCCGTGCTCTCTCCAATAATTCGCTTTCACCGAGGCAATAGCCGAGATCGTGGTCACGGTGAACGAATAAAACGGCGCCAAACGTCTTTCGTCAGGCCGTGCTCTCTCCAATAATTCGCTTTCACCGAGGCAATAGCCGAGATCGTGGTCACGGTGAACGAATAAAACGGCGCCAAATGTCTCTCGTCAGGCCGTGCTCTCTCCAATAATTCGCTTTCACCGAGGCAATAGCCGAGATCGTGGTGACGGTGAACGAATAAAACCGCGCCAAACGTCTCTCGTCAGGCCGTGCTCTCTCCAATAATTCGCTTTCACCGAGGCAATAGCCGAGATCGTGGTCACGGTGAACGAATAAAACGGCGCCAAACGTCTCTCGTCAGGCCGTGCTCTCTCCAATAATTCGCTTTCACCGAGGCAATAGCCGAGATCGTGGTCACGGTGAACGAATAAAACCGCGCCAAACGTCTCTCGTCAGGCCGTGCTATCTCCAATAATTCGCTTTCACCGAGGCAATAGCCGAGATCGTGGTCACGGTGAGCGAATAAAACCGCGCCGAACGTCTCTCGTCAGGCCGTGCTCTCTCCAATAATTCGCTTTCACCGAGGCAATAGCCGAGATCGTGGTCACGGTGAACGAATAAAACCGCGCCAAACGTCTCTCGTCAGGCCGTGCTCTCTCCAATAATTCTTTTCACCGAGGCAATAGCCGAGATCGTGGTCACGGTGAACGAATAAAACCGCGCCGAACGTCTCTCGTCAGGCCGTGCTCTCTCCAATAATTCGCTTTCACCGAGGGCAATAGCCGAGATCGTGGTCACGGTGAACGAATAAAACCGCGCCAAACGTCTCTCGTCAGGCCGTGCTCTCTCCAATAATTGGCTTTCACCGAGGCAATAGCCGAGATCGTGGTCACGGTGAACGAATAAAACCGCGCCAAACGTCTCTCGTCAGGCCGTGCTCTCTCCAATAATTCGCTTTCACCGAGGCAATAGCCGAGATCGTGGTCACGGTGAACGAATAAAACCGCGCCAAACGTCTCTCGTCAGGCCGTGCTCTCTCCAATAATTCGCTTTCACCGAGGCAATAGCCGAGATCGTGGTCACGGTGAACGAATAAAACGGCGCCGAACGTCTCTCGTCAGGCCGTGCTCTCTCCAATAATTCTATTTCACCGAGGCAATAGCCGAGATCGTGGTCACGGTGAACGAATAAAACCGCGCCGAACGTCTCTCGTCAGGGCCGTGCTCTCTCCAATAATTCGCTTTCACCGAGGCAATAGCCGAGATCGTGGTCACGGTGAACGAATAAAAACCGCGCCGAACGTCTCTCGTCAGGCCGTGCTCTCTCCAATAATTCGCTTTCACCGAGGCAATAGCCGAGATCGTGGTCACGGTGAACGAATAAAACCGCGCCAAACGTCTCTCGTCAGGCCGTGCTCTCTCCAATAATTCGCTTTCACCGAGGCAATAGCCGAGATCGTGGTCACGGTGAACGAATAAAACCGCGCCAAACGTCTCTCGTCAGGCCGTGCTCTCTCTAATAATTCGCTTTCACCGAGGCAATAGCCGAGATCGTGGTCACGGTGAACGAATAAAACCGCGCCAAACGTCTCTCGTCAGGCCGTGCTCTCTCCAATAATTCGCTTTCACCGAGGCAATAGCCGAGATCGTGGTCACGGTGAACGAATAAAACCGCGCCAAACGTCTCTCGTCAGGCCGTGCTCTCTCCAATAATTCGCTTTCACCGAGGCAATAGCCGAGATCGTGGTCACGGTGAACGAATAAAACCGCGCCAAACGTCTCTCGTCAGGCCGCGCTCTCTCCAATAATTCGCTTTCACCGAGGCAATAGCCGAGATCGTGGTCACGGTGAACGAATAAAACCGCGCCAAACGTCTCTCGTCAGGCCGTGCTCTCTCCAATATTTCGCTTTCACCGAGGCAATAGCCGAGATCGTGGTCACGGTGAACGAATAAAACCGCGCCAAACGTCTCTCGTCAGGCCGTGCTCTCTCCAATAATTCGCTTTCACCGAGGCAATAGCCGAGATCGTGGTCACGGTGAACGAATAAAACCGCGCCGAACGTCTCTCGTCAGGCCGTGCTCTCTCCAATAATTCGCTTTCACCGAGGCAATAGCCGAGATCGTGGTCACGGTGAACGAATAAAACCGCGCCGAACGTCTCTCGTCAGGCCGTGCTCTCTCCAATAATTCGCTTTCACCGAGGCAATAGCCGAGATCGTGGTCACGGTGAACGAATAAAACCGCGCCAAACGTCTCTCGTCAGGCCGTGCTCTCTCCAATAATTCGCTTTCACCGAGGCAATAGCCGAGATCGTGGTCACGGTGAACGAATAAAACCGCGCCAAACGTCTCTCGTCAGGCCGTGCTCTCTCCAATAATTCGCTTTCACCGAGGCAATAGCCGAGATCGTGGTCACGGTGAACGAATAAAACCGCGCCAAACGTCTCTCGTCAGGCCGTGCTCTCTCCAATAATTGGCTTTCACCGAGGCAATAGCCGAGATCGTGGTCACGGTGAACGAATAAAACCGCGCCAAACGTCTCTCGTCAGGCCGTGCTCTCTCCAATAATTCGCTTTCACCGAGGCAATAGCCGAGATCGTGGTCACGGTGAACGAATAAAACCGCGCCGAACGTCCTCTCGTCAGGCCGTGCTCTCTCCAATAATTCGCTTTCACCGAGGCAATAGCCGAGATCGTGGTCACGGTGAACGAATAAAACCGCGCCGAACGTCTCTCGTCAGGCCGTGCTCTCTCCAATAATTCGCTTTCACCGAGGCAATAGCCGAGATCGTGGTCACGGTGAACGAATAAAACCGCGCCAAACGTCTCTCGTCAGGCCGTGCTCTCTCCAATAATTCGCTTTCACCGAGGCAATAGCCGAGATCGTGGTCACGGTGAACGAATAAAACCGCGCCAAACGTCTCTCGTCAGGCCGTGCTCTCTCCAATAATTCGCTTTCACCGAGGCAATAGCCGAGATCGTGGTCACGGTGAACGAATAAAACGGCGCCAAACGTCTCTCGTCAGGCCGTGCTCTCTCCAATAATTCGCTTTCACCGAGGCAATAGCCGAGATCGTGGTCACGGTGAACGAATAAAACCGCGCCAAACGTCTCTCGTCAGGCCGTGCTCTCTCCAATAATTCGCTTTCACCGAGGCAATAGCCGAGATCGTGGTCACGGTGAACGAATAAAACGGCGCCAAACGTCTCTCGTCAGGCCGTGCTCTCTCCAATAATTCGCTTTCACCGAGGCAATAGCCGAGATCGTGGTCACGGTGAACGAATAAAACCGCGCCAAACGTCTCTCGTCAGGCCGTGCTCTCTCCAATAATTCGCTTTCACCGAGGCAATAGCCGAGATCGTGGTCACGGTGAACGAATAAAACGGCGCCAAACGTCTCTCGTCAGGCCGTGCTCTCTCCAATAATTCGCTTTCACCGAGGCAATAGCCGAGATCGTGGTCACGGTGAACGAATAAAACCGCGCCAAACGTCTCTCGTCAGGCCGTGCTCTCTCCAATAATTCGCTTTCACCGAGGCAATAGCCGAGATCGTGGTCACGGTGAACGAATAAAACCGCGCCAAACGTCTCTTGTCAGGCCGTGCTCTCTCCAATAATTCGCTTTCACCGAGGCAATAGCCGAGATCGTGGTCACGGTGAACGAATAAAACGGCGCCAAACGTCTCTCGTCAGGCCGTGCTCTCTCCAATAATTCGCTTTCACCGAGGCAATAGCCGAAATCGTGGTCACGGTGAACGAATAAAACCGCGCCAAACGTCTCTCGTCAGGCCGTGCTCTCTCCAATAATTCGCTTTCACCGAGGCAATAGCCGAGATCGTGGTCACGGTGAACGAATAAAACGGCGCCAAACGTCTCTCGTCAGGCCGTGCTCTCTCCAATAATTCGCTTTCACCGAGGCAATAGCCGAGATCGTGGTCACGGTGAACGAATAAAACCGCGCCAAACGTCTCTCGTCAGGCCGTGCTCTCTCCAATAATTCGCTTTCACCGAGGCAATAGCCGAGATCGTGGTCACGGTGAACGAATAAAACCGCGCCAAACGTCTCTTGTCAGGCCGTGCTCTCTCCAATAATTCGCTTTCACCGAGGCAATAGCCGAGATCGTGGTCACGGTGAACGAATAAAACGGCGCCAAACGTCTCTCGTCAGGCCGTGCTCTCTCCAATAATTCGCTTTCACCGAGGCAATAGCCGAAATCGTGGTCACGGTGAACGAATAAAACCGCGCCAAACGTCTCTCGTCAGGCCGTGCTCTCTCCAATAATTCGCTTTCACCGAGGCAATAGCCGAGATCGTGGTCACGGTGAACGAATAAAACGGCGCCAAACGTCTCTCGTCAGGCCGTGCTCTCTCCAATAATTCGCTTTCACCGAGGCAATAGCCGAGATCGTGGTCACGGTGAACGAATAAAACGGCGCCAAACGTCTCTCGTCAGGCCGTGCTCTGTCCAATAATTAGCTTTCACCGAGGCAATAGCCGAGATCGTGGTCACGGTGAACGAATAATACCGCGCCAAACGTCTCTCGTCAGGCCGTGCTCTCTCCAATAATTCGCTTTCACCGAGGCAATAGCCGAGATCGTGGTCACGGTGAACGAATAAAACGGCGCCAAACGTCTCTCGTCAGGCCGTGCTCTCTCCAATAATTCGCTTTCACCGAGGCAATAGCCGAGATCGTGGTCACGGTGAACGAATAGAACCGCGCCAAACGTCTCTCGTCAGGCCGTGCTCTCTCCAATAATTCGCTTTCACCGAGGCAATAGCCGAGATCGTGGTCACGGTGAACGAATAAAACCGCGCCAAACGTCTCTCGTCAGGCCGTGCTCTCTCCAATAATTCGCTTTCACCGAGGCAATAGCCGAGATCGTGGTCACGGTGAACGAATAAAACGGCGCCAAACGTCTCTCGTCAGGCCGTGCTCTCTCCAATAATTCGCTTTCACCGAGGCAATAGCCGAGATCGTGGTCACGGTGAACGAATAAAACCGCGCCGAACGTCTCTCGTCAGGCCGTGCTCTCTCCAATAATTCGCTTTCACCGAGGCAATAGCCGAGATCGTGGTCACGGTGAACGAATAAAACCGCGCCAAACGTCTCTCGTCAGGCCGTGCTCTCTCCAATAATTGGCTTTCACCGAGGCAATAGCCGAGATCGTGGTCACGGTGAACGAATAAAACCGCGCCAAACGTCTCTCGTCAGGCCGTGCTCTCTCCAATAATTCGCTTTCACCGAGGAAATAGCCGAGATCGTGGTCACGGTGAACGAATAAAACCGCGCCAAACGTCTCTCGTCAGGCCGTGCTCTCTCCAATAATTCGCTTTCACCGAGGCAATAGCCGAGATCGTGGTCACGGTGAACGAATAAAACGGCGCCGAACGTCTCTCGTCAGGCCGTGCTCTCTCCAATAATTCTCTTTCACCGAGGCAATAGCCGAGATCGTGGTCACGGTGAACGAATAAAACCGCGCCGAACGTCTCTCGTCAGGCCGTGCTCTCTCCAATAATTCGCTTTCACCGAGGCAATAGCCGAGATCGTGGTCACGGTGAACGAATAAAACCGCGCCGAACGTCTCTCGTCAGGCCGTGCTCTCTCCAATAATTCGCTTTCACCGAGGCAATAGCCGAGATCGTGGTCACGGTGAACGAATAAAACCGCGCCAAACGTCTCTCGTCAGGCCGTGCTCTCTCCAATAATTCGCTTTCACCGAGGCAATAGCCGAAATCGTGGTCACGGTGAACGAATAAAACCGCGCCAAACGTCTCTCGTCAGGCCGTGCTCTCTCTAATAATTCGCTTTCACCGAGGCAATAGCCGAGATCGTGGTCACGGTGAACGAATAAAACCGCGCCAAACGTCTCTCGTCAGGCCGTGCTCTCTCCAATAATTCGCTTTCACCGAGGCAATAGCCGAGATCGTGGTCACGGTGAACGAATAAAACCGCGCCAAACGTCTCTCGTCAGGCCGTGCTCTCTCCAATAATTCGCTTTCACCGAGGCAATAGCCGAGATCGTGGTCACGGTGAACGAATAAAACCGCGCCAAACGTCTCTCGTCAGGCCGCGCTCTCTCCAATAATTCGCTTTCACCGAGGCAATAGCCGAGATCGTGGTCACGGTGAACGAATAAAACCGCGCCAAACGTCTCTCGTCAGGCCGTGCTCTCTCCAATATTTCGCTTTCACCGAGGCAATAGCCGAGATCGTGGTCACGGTGAACGAATAAAACCGCGCCAAACGTCTCTCGTCAGGCCGTGCTCTCTCCAATAATTCGCTTTCACCGAGGCAATAGCCGAGATCGTGGTCACGGTGAACGAATAAAACCGCGCCGAACGTCTCTCGTCAGGCCGTGCTCTCTCCAATAATTCGCTTTCACCGAGGCAATAGCCGAGATCGTGGTCACGGTGAACGAATAAAACCGCGCCGAACGTCTCTCGTCAGGCCGTGCTCTCTCCAATAATTCGCTTTCACCGAGGCAATAGCCGAGATCGTGGTCACGGTGAACGAATAAAACCGCGCCAAACGTCTCTCGTCAGGCCGTGCTCTCTCCAATAATTCGCTTTCACCGAGGCAATAGCCGAGATCGTGGTCACGGTGAACGAATAAAACCGCGCCAAACGTCTCTCGTCAGGCCGTGCTCTCTCCAATAATTCGCTTTCACCGAGGCAGTAGCCGAGATCGTGGTCACGGTGAACGAATAAAACCGCGCCAAACGTCTCTCGTCAGGCCGTGCTCTCTCCAATAATTCGCTTTCACCGAGGCAATAGCCGAGATCGTGGTCACGGTGAACGAATAAAACCGCGCCAAACGTCTCTCGTCAGGCCGTGCTCTCTCCAATAATTCGCTTTCACCGAGGCAATAGCCGAGATCGTGGTCACGGTGAACGAATAAAACCGCGCCAAACGTCTCTCGTCAGGCCGTGCTCTCTCCAATTATTCGCTTTCACCGAGGCAATAGCCGAGATCGTGGTCACGGTGAACGAATAAAACCGCGCCGAACGTCTCTCGTCAGGCCGTGCTCTCTCCAATTATTCGCTTTCACCGAGGCAATAGCCGAGATCGTGGTCACGGTGAACGAATAAAACCGCGCCGAACGTCTCTCGTCAGGCCGTGCTCTCTCCAATAATTCGCTTTCACCGAGGCAATAGCCGAGATCGTGGTCACGGTGAACGAATAAAACCGCGCCAAACGTCTCTCGTCAGGCCGTGCTCTCTCCAATAATTCGCTTTCACCGAGGCAATAGCCGAGATCGTGGTCACGGTGAACGAATAAAACCGCGCCAAACGTCTCTCGTCAGGCCGTGCTCTCTCCAATAATTCGCTTTCACCGAGGCAATAGCCGAGATCGTGGTCACGGTGAACGAATAAAACGGCGCCAAACGTCTCTCGTCAGGCCGTGCTCTCTCCAATAATTCGCTTTCACCGAGGCAATAGCCGAGATCGTGGTCACGGTGAACGAATAAAACCGCGCCAAACGTCTCTCGTCAGGCCGTGCTCTCTCCAATAATTCGCTTTCACCGAGGCAATAGCCGAGATCGTGGTCACGGTGAACGAATAAAACGGCGCCAAACGTCTCTCGTCAGGCCGTGCTCTCTCCAATAATTCGCTTTCACCGAGGCAATAGCCGAGATCGTGGTCACGGTGAACGAATAAAACCGCGCCAAACGTCTCTCGTCAGGCCGTGCTCTCTCCAATAATTCGCTTTCACCGAGGCAATAGCCGAGATCGTGGTCACGGTGAACGAATAAAACGGCGCCAAACGTCTCTCGTCAGGCCGTGCTCTCTCCAATAATTCGCTTTCACCGAGGCAATAGCCGAGATCGTGGTCACGGTGAACGAATAAAACCGCGCCAAACGTCTCTCGTCAGGCCGTGCTCTCTCCAATAATTCGCTTTCACCGAGGCAATAGCCGAGATCGTGGTCACGGTGAACGAATAAAACCGCGCCAAACGTCTCTTGTCAGGCCGTGCTCTCTCCAATAATTCGCTTTCACCGAGGCAATAGCCGAGATCGTGGTCACGGTGAACGAATAAAACGGCGCCAAACGTCTCTCGTCAGGCCGTGCTCTCTCCAATAATTCGCTTTCACCGAGGCAATAGCCGAAATCGTGGTCACGGTGAACGAATAAAACCGCGCCAAACGTCTCTCGTCAGGCCGTGCTCTCTCCAATAATTCGCTTTCACCGAGGCAATAGCCGAGATCGTGGTCACGGTGAACGAATAAAACGGCGCCAAACGTCTCTCGTCAGGCCGTGCTCTCTCCAATAATTCGCTTTCACCGAGGCAATAGCCGAGATCGTGGTCACGGTGAACGAATAAAACGGCGCCAAACGTCTCTCGTCAGGCCGTGCTCTGTCCAATAATTCGCTTTCACCGAGGCAATAGCCGAGATCGTGGTCACGGTGAACGAATAATACCGCGCCAAACGTCTCTCGTCAGGCCGTGCTCTCTCCAATAATTCGCTTTCACCGAGGCAATAGCCGAGATCGTGGTCACGGTGAACGAATAAAACGGCGCCAAACGTCTCTCGTCAGGCCGTGCTCTCTCCAATAATTCGCTTTCACCGAGGCAATAGCCGAGATCGTGGTCACGGTGAACGAATAAAACCGCGCCAAACGTCTCTCGTCAGGCCGTGCTCTCTCCAATAATTCGCTTTCACCGAGGCAATAGCCGAGATCGTGGTCACGGTGAACGAATAAAACCGCGCCAAACGTCTCTCGTCAGGCCGTGCTCTCTCCAATAATTCGCTTTCACCGAGGCAATAGCCGAGATCGTGGTCACGGTGAACGAATAAAACGGCGCCAAACGTCTCTCGTCAGGCCGTGCTCTCTCCAATAATTCGCTTTCACCGAGGCAATAGCCGAGATCGTGGTCACGGTGAACGAATAAAACGGCGCCAAATGTCTCTCGTCAGGCCGTGCTCTCTCCAATAATTCGCTTTCACCGAGGCAATAGCCGAGATCGTGGTGACGGTGAACGAATAAAACCGCGCCAAACGTCTCTCGTCAGGCCGTGCTCTCTCCAATAATTCGCTTTCACCGAGGCAATAGCCGAGATCGTGGTCACGGTGAACGAATAAAACGGCGCCAAACGTCTCTCGTCAGGCCGTGCTCTCTCCAATAATTCGCTTTCACCGAGGCAATAGCCGAGATCGTGGTCACGGTGAACGAATAAAACCGCGCCAAACGTCTCTCGTCAGGCCGTGCTCTCTCCAATAATTCGCTTTCACCGAGGCAATAGCCGAGATCGTGGTCACGGTGAACGAATAAAACCGCGCCAAACGTCTCTCGTCAGACCGTGCTCTCTCCAATAATTCGCTTTCACCGAGGCAATAGCCGAGATCGTGGTCACGGTGAACGAATAAAACCGCGCCAAACGTCTCTCGTCAGGCCGTGCTCTCTCCAATAATTCGCTTTCACCGAGGAAATAGCCGAGATCGTGGTCACGGTGAACGAATAAAACCGCGCCAAACGTCTCTCGTCAGGCCGTGCTCTCTCCAATAATTCGCTTTCACCGAGGCAATAGCCGAGATCGTGGTCACGGTGAACGAATAAAACCGCGCCAAACGTCTCTCGTCAGGCCGTGCTCTCTCCAATAATTCGCTTTCACCGAGGCAATAGCCGAGATCGTGGTCACGGTGAGCGAATAAAACCGCGCCGAACGTCTCTCGTCAGGCCGTGCTCTCTCCAATAATTCGCTTTCACCGAGGCAATAGCCGAGATCGTGGTCACGGTGAACGAATAAAACGGCGCCAAACGTCTCTCGTCAGGCCGTGCTCTCTCCAATAATTCGCTTTCACCGAGGCAATAGCCGAGATCGTGGTCACGGTGAACGAATAAAACCGCGCCAAACGTCTCTCGTCAGGCCGTGCTCTCTCCAATAATTCGCTTTCACCGAGGCAATAGCCGAGATCGTGGTCACGGTGAACGAATAAAACGGCGCCAAACGTCTCTCGTCAGGCCGTGCTCTCTCCAATAATTCGCTTTCACCGAGGCAATAGCCGAGATCGTGGTCACGATGAACGAATAAAACCGCGCCAAACGTCTCTCGTCAGGCCGTGCTCTCTCCAATAATTCGCTTTCACCGAGGCAATAGCCGAGATCGTGGTCACGGTGAACGAATAAAGCGGCGCCAAACGTCTCTCGTCAGGCCGTGCTCTCTCCAATAATTCGCTTTCACCGAGGCAATAGCCGAGATCGTGGTCACGGTGAACGAATAAAACCGCGCCAAACGTCTCTCGTCAGGCCGTGCTCTCTCCAATAATTCGCTTTCACCGAGGCAATAGCCGAGATCGTGGTCACGGTGAACGAATAAAACCGCGCCAAACGTCTCTCGTCAGGCCGTGCTCTCTCCAATAATTCGCTTTCACCGAGGCAATAGCCGAGATCGTGGTCACGGTGAACGAATAAAACGGCGCCAAACGTCTCTCGTCAGGCCGTGCTCTCTCCAATAATTCGCTTTCACCGAGGCAATAGCCGAGATCGTGGTCACGGTGAACGAATAAAACCGCGCCAAACGTCTCTCGTCAGGCCGTGCTCTCTCCAATAATTCGCTTTCACCGAGGCAATAGCCGAGATCGTGGTCACAGTGAACGAATAAAACCGCGCCAAACGTCTCTCGTCAGGCCGTGCTCTCTCCAATAATTCGCTTTCACCGAGGCAATAGCCGAGATCGTGGTCACGGTGAACGAATAAAACGGCGCCAAACGTCTCTCGTCAGGCCGTGCTCTCTCCAATAATTCGCTTTCACCGAGGCAATAGCCGAGATCGTGGTCACGGTGAACGAATAAAACCGCGCCAAACGTCTCTCGTCAGGCCGTGCTCTCTCCAATAATTCACTTTCACCGAGGCAATAGCCGAGATCGTGGTCACGGTGAACGAATAAAACCGCGCCAAACGTCTCTCGTCAGGCCGTGCTCTCTCCAATAATTCGCTTTCACCGAGGCAATAGCCGAGATCGTGGTCACGGTGAACGAATAAAACCGCGCCAAACGTCTCTCGTCAGGCCGTGCTCTCTCCAATAATTCGCTTTCACCGAGGCAATAGCCGAGATAGTGGTCACGGTGAACGAATAAAACCGCGCCGAACGTCTCTCGTCAGGCCGTGCTCTCTCCAATAATTCGCTTTCACCGAGGCAATAGCCGAGATCGTGGTGGTCACGGTGAACGAATAAAACCGCGCCGAACGTCTCTCGTCAGGCCGTGCTCTCTCCAATAATTCGCTTTCACCGAGGCAATAGCCGAGATCGTGGTCACGGTGAACGAATAAAACCGCGCCAAACGTCTCTCGTCAGGCCGTGCTCTCTCCAATAATTCTCTTTCACCGAGGCAATAGCCGAGATCGTGGTCACGGTGAACGAATAAAACCGCGCCGAACGTCTCTCGTCAGGCCGTGCTCTCTCCAATAATTCGCTTTCACCGAGGCAATAGCCGAGATCGTGGTCACGGTGAACGAATAAAACCGCGCCAAACGTCTCTCGTCAGGCCGTGCTCTCTCCAATAATTCGCTTTCACCGAGGCAATAGCCGAGATCATGGTCACGGTGAACGAATAAAACCGCGCCAAACGTCTCTCGTCAGGCCGTGCTCTCTCCAATAATTCGCTTTCACCGAGGCAATAGCCGAGATCGTGGTCACGGTGAACGAATAAAACCGCGCCAAACGTCTCTCGTCAGACCGTGCTCTCTCCAATAATTCGCTTTCACCGAGGCAATAGCCGAGATCGTGGTCACGGTGAACGAATAAAACGGCGCCGAACGTCTCTCGTCAGGCCCGTGCTCTCTCCAATAATTCGCTTTCACCGAGGCAATAGCCGAGATCGTGGTCACGGTGAACGAATAAAACCGCGCCGAACGTCTCTCGTCAGGCCGTGCTCTCTCCAATAATTCGCTTTCACCGAGGCAATAGCCGAGATCGTGGTCACGGTGAACGAATAAAACCGCGCCGAACGTCTCTCGTCAGGCCGTGCTCACTCCAATAATTCGCTTTCACCGAGGCAATAGCCGAGATCGTGGTCACGGTGAACGAATAAAACCGCGCCAAACGTCTCTCGTCAGGCCGTGCTCTCTCCAATAAGTCGCTTTCACCGAGGCAATAGCCGAGATCGTGGTCACGGTGAACGAATAAAACCGCGCCAAACGTCTCTCGTCAGGCCGTGCTCTCTCTAATAATTCGCTTTCACCGAGGCAATAGCCGAGATCGTGGTCACGGTGAACGAATAAAACCGCGCCAAACGTCTCTCGTCAGGCCGTGCTCTCTCCAATAATTCGCTTTCACCGAGGCAATAGCCGAGATCGTGGTCACGGTGAACGAATAAAACCGCGCCAAACGTCTCTCGTCAGGCCGTGCTCTCTCCAATAATTCGCTTTGACCGAGGCAATAGCCGAGATCGTGGTCACGAATGAACGAATAAAACCGCGCCAAACGTCTCTCGTCAGGCCGTGCTCTCTCCAATAATTCGCTTTCACCGAGGCAATAGCCGAGATCGTGGTCACGGTGACCGAATAAAACCGCGCCAAACGTCTCTCGTCAGGCCGTGCTCTCTCCAATAATTCGCTTTCACCGAGGCAATAGCCGAGATCGTGGTCACGGTGAACGAATAAAACCGCGCCAAACGTCTCTTGTCAGGCCGTGCTCTCTCCAATAATTCGCTTTCACCGAGGCAATAGCCGAGATCGTGGTCACGGTGAACGAATAAAACCCCGCCGAACGTCTCTCGTCAGGCCGTGCTCTCTCCAATAATTCGCTTTCACCGAGGCAATAGCCGAGATCGTGGTCACGGTGAACGAATAAAACCGCGCCGAACGTCTCTCGTCAGGCCGTGCTCTCTCCAATAATTCGCTTTCACCGAGGCGATAGCCGAGATCGTGGTCACGGTGAACGAATAAAACCGCGCCAAACGTCTCTCGTCAGGCCGTGCTCTCTCCAATAATTCGCTTTCACCGAGGCAATAGCCGAGATCGTCGTCACGGTGAACGAATAAAACCGCGCTGAACGTCTCTCCTCAGGCCGTGCTCTCTCCAATAATTCGCTTTCACCGAGGCAATAGCCGAGATCGTGGTCACGGTGAACGAATAAAACCGCGCCGAACGTCTCTCGTCAGGCCGTGCTCTCTCCAATAATTCGCTTTCACCGAGGCAATAGCCGAGATCGTGGTCACGGTGAACGAATAAAACCGCGCCAAACGTCTCTCGTCAGGCCGTGCTCTCTCCAATAATTCGCTTTCACCGAGGCAATAGCCGAGATCGTCGTCACGGTGAGCGAATAAAACCGCGCCGAACGTCTTTCGTCAGGCCGTGCTCTCTCCAATAATTCGCTTTCACCGAGGCAATAGCCGAGATCGTGATCACGGTGAACGAATAAAACCGCGCCAAACGTCTCTCGTCAGGCCGTGCTCTCTCCAATAATTCGCTTTCACCGAGGCAATAGCCGAGATCGTGGTCACGGTGAACGAATAAAACCGCGCCAAACGTCTCTCGTCAGGCCGTGCTCTCTCCAATAATTCGCTTTCACCGAGGCAATAGCCGAGATCGTGGTCACGGTGAACGAATAAAACCGCGCCAAACGTCTCTCGTCAGGCCGTGCTCTCTCCAATAATTCGCTTTCACCGAGGCAATAGCCGAGATCGTGGTCACGGTGAACGAAAAAAACCGCGCCAAACGTCTCTCGTCAGGCCGTGCTCTCTCCAATAATTCGCTTTCACCGAGGCAATAGCCGAGATCGTGGTCACGGTGAACGAATAAAACCGCGCCGAACGTCTCTCGTCAGGCCGTGCTCTCTCCAATAATTCGCTTTCACCGAGGCAATAGCCGAGATCGTGGTCACGGTGAACGAATAAAACCGCGCCAAACGTCTCTCGTCAGGCCGTGCTCTCTCCAATAATTCGCTTTCACCGAGGCAATAGCCGAGATCGTGGTCACGGTGAACGAATAAAACCGCGTCAAACGTCTCTCGTCAGGCCGTGCTCTCTCCAATAATTCGCTTTCACCGAGGCAATAGCCGAGATCGTGGTCACGGTGAACGAATAAAACCGCGCCAAACGTCTCTCGTCAGGCGGTGCTCTCTCCAATAATTCGCTTTCACCGAGGCAATAGCCGAGATCGTGGTCACGGTGAACGAATAAAACCGCGCCAAACGTCTCTCGTCAGGCCGTGCTCTGTCCAATAATTCGCTTTCACCGAGGCAATAGCCGAGATCGTGGTCACGGTGAACGAATGAAACCGCGCCAAACGTCTCTCGTCAGGCCGTGCTCTCTCCAATAATTCGCTTTCACCGAGGCAATAGCCGAGATCGTGGTCACGGTGAACAAATAAAACCGCGCCAAACGTCTCTCGTCAGGCCGTGCTCTCTCCAATAATTCGCTTTCACCGAGGCAATAGCCGAGATCGTGGTCACGGTGAACGAATAAAACCGCGCCGAACGTCTCTCGTCAGGCCGTGCTCTCTCCAATAATTCGCTTTCACCGAGGCAATAGCCGAGATCGTGGTCACGGTGAACGAATAAAACCGCGCCAAACGTCTCTCGTCAGGCCGTGCTCTCTCCAATAATTCGCTTTCACCGAGGCAATAGCCGAGATCGTGGTCACGGTGAACGAATAAAACCGCGCCGAACGTCTCTCGTCAGGCCGTGCTCTCTCCAATAATTCGCTTTCACCGAGGCAATAGCCGAGATCGTGGTCACGGTGAACGAATAAAACCGCGCCAAACGTCTCTCGTCAGGCCGTGCTCTCTCCAATAATTCGCTTTCACCGAGGCAATAGCCGAGATCGTGGTCACGGTGAACGAATAAAACCGCGCCAAACGTCTCTCGTCAGGCCGTGCTCTCTCCAATAATTCGCTTTCACCGAGGCAATAGCCGAGATCGTGGTCACGGTGAACGAATAAAACCGCGCCAAACGTCTCTCGTCAGGCCGTGCTCTCTCTAATAATTCGCTTTCACCGAGGCAATAGCCGAGATCGTGGTCACGGTGAACGAATAAAACCGCACCAAACGTCTCTCGTCAGGCCGTGCTCTCTCCAATAATTCGCTTTCACCGAGGCAATAGCCGAGATCGTGGTCACGGTGAACGAATAAAACCGCGCCAAACGTCTCTCGTCAGGCCGTGCTCTCTCCAATAATTCGCTTTCACCGAGGCAATAGCCGAGATCGTGGTCACGGTGAACGAATAAAACCGCGCCAAACGTCTCTCGTCAGGCCGTGCTCTCTCCAATAATTCGCTTTCACCGAGGCAATAGCCGAGATCGTGGTCACGGTGAACGAATAAAACCGCGCCAAACGTCTCTCGTCAGGCCGTGCTCTCTCCAATAATTCGCTTTCACCGAGGCAATAGCCGAGATCGTGGTCACGGTGAACGAATAAAACCGCGCCAAACGTCTCTCGTCAGGCCGTGCTCTCTCCAATAATTCGCTTTCACCGAGGCAATAGCCGAGATCGTGGTCACGGTGAACGAATAAAACCGCGCCAAACGTCTCTTGTCAGGCCGTGCTCTCTCCAATAATTCGCTTTCACCGAGGCAATAGCCGAGATCGTGGTCACGGTGAACGAATAAAACCCCGCCGAACGTCTCTCGTCAGGCCGTGCTCTCTCCAATAATTCGCTTTCACCGAGGCAATAGCCGAGATCGTGGTCACGGTGAACGAATAAAACCGCGCCGAACGTCTCTCGTCAGGCCGTGCTCTCTCCAATAATTCGCTTTCACCGAGGCAATAGCCGAGATCGTGGTCACGGTGAACGAATAAAACCGCGCCAAACGTCTCTCGTCAGGCCGTGCTCTCTCCAATAATTCGCTTTCACCGAGGCAATAGCCGAGATCGTCGTCACGGTGAACGAATAAAACCGCGCCGAACGTCTCTCGTCAGGCCGTGCTCTCTCCAATAATTCGCTTTCACCGAGGCAATAGCCGAGATCGTGGTCACGGTGAACGAATAAAACCGCGCCGAACGTCTCTCGTCAGGCCGTGCTCTCTCCAATAATTCGCTTTCACCGAGGCAATAGCCGAGATCGTGGTCACGGTGAACGAATAAAACCGCGCCAAACGTCTCTCGTCAGGCCGTGCTCTCTCCAATAATTCGCTTTCACCGAGGCAATAGCCGAGATCGTCGTCACGGTGAGCGAATAAAACCGCGCCGAACGTCTCTCGTCAGGCCGTGCTCTCTCCAATAATTCGCTTTCACCGAGGCAATAGCCGAGATCGTGATCACGGTGAACGAATAAAACCGCGCCAAACGTCTCTCGTCAGGCCGTGCTCTCTCCAATAATTCGCTTTCACCGAGGCAATAGCCGAGATGTGGTCACGGTGAACGAATAAAACCGCGCCAAACGTCTCTCGTCAGGCCGTGCTCTCTCCAATAATTCGCTTTCACCGAGGCAATAGCCGAGATCGTGGTCACGGTGAACGAATAAAACCGCGCCAAACGTCTCTCGTCAGGCCGTGCTCTCTCCAATAATTCGCTTTCACCGAGGCAATAGCCGAGATCGTGGTCACGGTGAACGAAAAAAACCGCGCCAAACGTCTCTCGTCAGGCCGTGCTCTCTCTAATAATTCGCTTTCACCGAGGCAATAGCCGAGATCGTGGTCACGGTGAACGAATAAAACCGCGCCGAACGTCTCTCGTCAGGCCGTGCTCTCTCCAATAATTCGCTTTCACCGAGGCAATAGCCGAGATCGTGGTCACGGTGAACGAATAAAACCGCGCCAAACGTCTCTCGTCAGGCCGTGCTCTCTCCAATAATTCGCTTTCACCGAGGCAATAGCCGAGATCGTGGTCACGGTGAACGAATAAAACCGCGTCAAACGTCTCTCGTCAGGCCGTGCTCTCTCCAATAATTCGCTTTCACCGAGGCAATAGCCGAGATCGTGGTCACGGTGAACGAATAAAACCGCGCCAAACGTCTCTCGTCAGGCGGTGCTCTCTCCAATAATTCGCTTTCACCGAGGCAATAACCGAGATCGTGGTCACGGTGAACGAATAAAACCGCGCCAAACGTCTCTCGTCAGGCCGTGCTCTCTCCAATAATTCGCTTTCACCGAGGCAATAGCCGAGATCGTGGTCACGGTGAACGAATAAAACCGCGCCAAACGTCTCTCGTCAGGCCGTGCTCTCTCCAATAATTCGCTTTCACCGAGGCAATAGCCGAGATCGTGGTCACGGTGAACAAATAAAACCGCGCCAAACGTCTCTCGTCAGGCCGTGCTCTCTCCAATAATTCGCTTTCACCGAGGCAATAGCCGAGATCGTGGTCACGGTGAACGAATAAAACCGCGCCGAACGTCTCTCGTCAGGCCGTGCTCTCTCCAATAATTCGCTTTCACCGAGGCAATAGCCGAGATCGTGGTCACGGTGAACGAATAAAACCGCGCCAAACGTCTCTCGTCAGGCCGTGCTCTCTCCAATAATTCGCTTTCACCGAGGCAATAGCCGA
Organism: Ixodes scapularis; assembly: GCF_016920785.2. NCBI lineage: Eukaryota > Metazoa > Arthropoda > Arachnida > Ixodida > Ixodidae > Ixodes > Ixodes scapularis. Next base: position 18,560 of record NW_024610247.1, on the reverse strand, counting down.
GATCGTGGTCACGGTGAACGAATAAAACCGCGCCGAACGTCTCTCGTCAGGCCGTGCTCTCTCCAATAATTCGCTTTCACCGAGGCAATAGCCGAGATCGTGGTCACGGTGAACGAATAAAACCGCGCCAAACGTCTCTCGTCAGGCCGTGCTCTCTCCAATAATTCGCTTTCACCGAGGCAATAGCCGAGATCGTGGTCACGGTGAACGAATAAAACCACGCCGAACGTCTCTCGTCAGGCCGTGCTCTCTCCAATAATTCGCTTTCACCGAGGCAATAGCCGAGATCGTGGTCACGGTGAACGAATAAAACCGCGCCGAACGTCTCTCGTCAGGCCGTGCTCTCTCCAATAATTCGCTTTCACCGAGGCAATAGCCGAGATCGTGGTCACGGTGAACGAATAAAACTGCGCCGAACGTCTCTCGTCAGGCCGTGCTCTCTCCAATAATTCGCTTTCACCGAGGCAATAGCCGAGATCGTGGTCACGGTGAACGAATAAAACCGCGCCGAACGTCTCTCGTCAGGCCGTGCTCTCTCCAATAATTCGCTTTCACCGAGGCAATAGCCGAGATCGTGGTCACGGTGAACGAATAAAACCGCGCCGAACGTCTCTCGTCAGGCCGTGCTCTCTCCAATAATTCGCTTTCACCGAGGCAATAGCCGAGATCGTGGTCACGGTGAACGAATAAAACCGCGCCGAACGTCTCTCGTCAGGCCGTGCTCTCTCCAATAATTCGCTTTCACCGAGGCAATAGCCGAGATCGTGGTCACGGTGAACGAATAAAACCGCGCCAAACGTCTCTCGTCAGGCCGTGCTCTCTCCAATAATTCGCTTTCACCGAGGCAATAGCCGAGATCGTCGTCACGGTGAACGAATAAAACCGCGCCGAACGTCTCTCGTCAGGCCGTGCTCTCTCCAATAATTCGCTTTCACCGAGGCAATAGCCGAGATCGTCGTCACGGTGAACGAATAAAACCGCGCCGAACGTCTCTCGTCAGGCCGTGCTCTCTCCAATAATTCGCTTTCACCGAGGCAATAGCCGAGATCGTGGTCACGGTGAACGAATAAAACCGCGCCGAACGTCTCTCGTCAGGCCGTGCTCTCTCCAATAATTCGCTTTCACCGAGGCAATAGCCGAGATCGTGGTCACGGTGAACGAATAAAACCGCGCCAAACGTCTCTAGTCAGGCCGTGCTCTCTCCAATAATTCGCTTTCACCGAGGCAATAGCCGAGATCGTCGTCACGGTGAGCGAATAAAACCGCGCCGAACGTCTCTCGTCAGGCCGTGCTCTCTCCAATAATTCGCTTTCACCGAGGCAATAGCCGAGATCGTGATCACGGTGAACGAATAAAACCGCGCCAAACGTCTCTCGTCAGGCCGTGCTCTCTCCAATAATTCGCTTTCACCGAGGCAATAGCCGAGATCGTGGTCACGGTGAACGAATAAAACCGCGCCAAACGTCTCTCGTCAGGCCGTGCTCTCTCCAATAATTCGCTTTCACCGAGGCAATAGCCGAGATCGTGGTCACGGTGAACGAATAAAACCGCGCCAAACGTCTCTCGTCAGGCCGTGCTCTCTCCAATAATTCGCTTTCACCGAGGCAATAGCCGAGATCGTGGTCACGGTGAACGAAAAAAACCGCGCCAAACGTCTCTCGTCAGGCCGTGCTCTCTCCAATAATTCGCTTTCACCGAGGCAATAGCCGAGATCGTGGTCACGGTGAACGAATAAAACCGCGCCGAACGTCTCTCGTCAGGCCGTGCTCTCTCCAATAATTCGCTTTCACCGAGGCAATAGCCGAGATCGTGGTCACGGTGAACGAATAAAACCGCGCCAAACGTCTCTCGTCAGGCCGTGCTCTCTCCAATAATTCGCTTTCACCGAGGCAATAGCCGAGATCGTGGTCACGGTGAACGAATAAAACCGCGTCAAACGTCTCTCGTCAGGCCGTGCTCTCTCCAATAATTCGCTTTCACCGAGGCAATAGCCGAGATCGTGGTCACGGTGAACGAATAAAACCGCGCCAAACGTCTCTCGTCAGGCGGTGCTCTCTCCAATAATTCGCTTTCACCGAGGCAATAGCCGAGATCGTGGTCACGGTGAACGAATAAAACCGCGCCAAACGTCTCTCGTCAGGCCGTGCTCTCTCCAATAATTCGCTTTCACCGAGGCAATAGCCGAGATCGTGGTCACGGTGAACGAATAAAACCGCGCCAAACGTCTCTCGTCAGGCCGTGCTCTCTCCAATAATTCGCTTTCACCGAGGCAATAGCCGAGATCGTGGTCACGGTGAACAAATAAAACCGCGCCAAACGTCTCTCGTCAGGCCGTGCTCTCTCCAATAATTCGCTTTCACCGAGGCAATAGCCGAGATCGTGGTCACGGTGAACGAATAAAACCGCGCCGAACGTCTCTCGTCAGGCCGTGCTCTCTCCAATAATTCGCTTTCACCGAGGCAATAGCCGAGATCGTGGTCACGGTGAACGAATAAAACCGCGCCAAACATCTCTCGTCAGGCCGTGCTCTCTCCAATAATTCGCTTTCACCGAGGCAATAGCCGAGATCGTGGTCACGGTGAACGAATAAAACAGCGCCGAACGTCTCTCGTCAGGCCGTGCTCTCTCCAATAATTCGCTTTCACCGAGGCAATAGCCGAGATCGTGGTCACGGTGAACGAATAAAACCGCGCCAAACGTCTCTCGTCAGGCCGTGCTCTCTCCAATAATTCGCTTTCACCGAGGCAATAGCCGAGATCGTGGTCACGGTGAACGAATAAAACCGCGCCGAACGTCTCTCGTCAGGCCGTGCTCTCTCCAATAATTCGCTTTCACCGAGGCAATAGCCGAGATCGTGGTCACGGTGAACGAATAAAACCGCGCCGAACGTCTCTCGTCAGGCCGTGCTCTCTCCAATAATTCGCTTTCACCGAGGCAATAGCCGAGATCGTGGTCACGGTGAACGAATAAAACTGCGCCGAACGTCTCTCATCAGGCCGTGCTCTCTCCAATAATTCGCTTTCACCGAGGCAATAGCCGAGATCGTGGTCACGGTGAACGAATAAAACCGCGCCGAACGTCTCTCGTCAGGCCGTGCTCTCTCCAATAATTCGCTTTCACCGAGGCAATAGCCGAGATCGTGGTCACGGTGAACGAATAAAACCGCGCCGAACGTCTCTCGTCAGGCCGTGCTCTCTCCAATAATTCGCTTTCACCGAGGCAATAGCCGAGATCGTGGTCACGGTGAACGAATAAAACCGCGCCGAACGTCTCTTTCGTCAGGCCGTGCTCTCTCCAATAATTCGCTTTCACCGAGGCAATAGCCGAGATCGTGGTCACGGTGAACGAATAAAACCGCGCCGAACGTCTCTCGTCAGGCCGTGCTCTCTCCAATAATTCGCTTTCACCGAGGCAATAGCCGAGATCGTGGTCACGGTGAACGAATAAAACCGCGCCAAACGTCTCTCGTCAGGCCGTGCTCTCTCCAATAATTCGCTTTCACCGAGGCAATAGCCGAGATCGTGGTCACGGTGAACGAATAAAACCGCGCCGAACGTCTCTCGTCAGGCCGTGCTCTCTCCAATAATTCGCTTTCACCGAGGCAATAGCCGAGATCGTGGTCACGGTGAACGAATAAAACCGCGTCAAACGTCTCTCGTCAGGCCGTGCTCTCTCCAATAATTCGCTTTCACCGAGGCAATAGCCGAGATCGTGGTCACGGTGAACGAATAAAACCGCGCCAAACGTCTCTCGTCAGGCGGTGCTCTCTCCAATAATTCGCTTTCACCGAGGCAATAGCCGAGATCGTGGTCACGGTGAACGAATAAAACCGCGCCAAACGTCTCTCGTCAGGCCGTGCTCTCTCCAATAATTCGCTTTCACCGAGGCAATAGCCGAGATCGTGGTCACGGTGAACGAATAAAACCGCGCCAAACGTCTCTCGTCAGGCCGTGCTCTCTCCAATAATTCGCTTTCACCGAGGCAATAGCCGAGATCGTGGTCACGGTGAACAAATAAAACCGCGCCAAACGTCTCTCGTCAGGCCGTGCTCTCTCCAATAATTCGCTTTCACCGAGGCAATAGCCGAGATCGTGGTCACGGTGAACGAATAAAACCGCGCCGAACGTCTCTCGTCAGGCCGTGCTCTCTCCAATAATTCGCTTTCACCGAGGCAATAGCCGAGATCGTGGTCACGGTGAACGAATAAAACCGCGCCAAACGTCTCTCGTCAGGCCGTGCTCTCTCCAATAATTCGCTTTCACCGAGGCAATAGCCGAGATCGTGGTCACGGTGAACGAATAAAACCGCGCCGAACGTCTCTCGTCAGGCCGTGCTCTCTCCAATAATTCGCTTTCACCGAGGCAATAGCCGAGATCGTGGTCACGGTGAACGAATAAAACCGCGCCAAACGTCTCTCGTCAGGCCGTGCTCTCTCCAATAATTCGCTTTCACCGAGGCAATAGCCGAGATCGTGGTCACGGTGAACGAATAAAACCGCGCCGAACGTCTCTCGTCAGGCCGTGCTCTCTCCAATAATTCGCTTTCACCGAGGCAATAGCCGAGATCGTGGTCACGGTGAACGAATAAAACCGCGCCGAACGTCTCTCGTCAGGCCGTGCTCTCTCCAATAATTCGCTTTCACCGAGGCAATAGCCGAGATCGTGGTCACGGTGAACGAATAAAACTGCGCCGAACGTCTCTCATCAGGCCGTGCTCTCTCCAATAATTCGCTTTCACCGAGGCAATAGCCGAGATCGTGGTCACGGTGAACGAATAAAACCGCGCCGAACGTCTCTCGTCAGGCCGTGCTCTCTCCAATAATTCGCTTTCACCGAGGCAATAGCCGAGATCGTGGTCACGGTGAACGAATAAAACCGCGCCGAACGTCTCTCGTCAGGCCGTGCTCTCTCCAATAATTCGCTTTCACCGAGGCAATAGCCGAGATCGTGGTCACGGTGAACGAATAAAACCGCGCCGAACGTCTCTTTCGTCAGGCCGTGCTCTCTCCAATAATTCGCTTTCACCGAGGCAATAGCCGAGATCGTGGTCACGGTGAACGAATAAAACCGCGCCGAACGTCTCTCGTCAGGCCGTGCTCTCTCCAATAATTCGCTTTCACCGAGGCAATAGCCGAGATCGTGGTCACGGTGAACGAATAAAACCGCGCCAAACGTCTCTCGTCAGGCCGTGCTCTCTCCAATAATTCGCTTTCACCGAGGCAATAGCCGAGATCGTGGTCACGGTGAACGAATAAAACCGCGCCGAACGTCTCTCGTCAGGCCGTGCTCTCTCCAATAATTCGCTTTCACCGAGGCAATAGCCGAGATCGTGGTCACGGTGAACGAATAAAACCGCGCCGAACGTCTCTCGTCAGGCCGTGCTCTCTCCAATAATTCGCTTTCACCGAGGCAATAGCCGAGATCGTGGTCACGGTGAACGAATAAAACCGCGCCGAACGTCTCTCGTCAGGCCGTGCTCTCTCCAATAATTCGCTTTCACCGAGGCAATAGCCGAGATCGTGGTCACGGTGAACGAATAAAACCGCGCCGAACGTCTCTCGTCAGGCCGTGCTCTCTCCAATAATTCGCTTTCACCGAGGCAATAGCCGAGATCGTGGTCACGGTGAACGAATAAAACCGCGCCGAACGTCTCTCGTCAGGCCGTGCTCTCTCCAATAATTCGCTTTCACCGAGGCAATAGCCGAGATCGTGGTCACGGTGAACGAATAAAACCGCGCCGAACGTCTCTCGTCAGGCCGTGCTCTCTCCAATAATTCGCTTTCACCGAGGCAATAGCCGAGATCGTGGTCACGGTGAACGAATAAAACCGCGCCGAACGTCTCTCGTCAGGCCGTGCTCTCTCCAATAATTCGCTTTCACCGAGGCAATAGCCGAGATCGTGGTCACGGTGAACGAATAAAACCGCGCCGAACGTCTCTCGTCAGGCCGTGCTCTCTCCAATAATTCGCTTTCACCGAGGAAATAGCCGAGATCGTGGTCACGGTGAACGAATAAAACCGCGCCGAACGTCTCTCGTCAGGCCGTGCTCTCTCCAATAATTCGCTTTCACCGAGGCAATAGCCGAGATCGTGGTCACGGTGAACGAATAAAACCGCGCCGAACGTCTCTCGTCAGGCCGTGCTCTCTCCAATAATTCGCTTTCACCGAGGCAATAGCCGAGATCGTGGTCACGGTGAACGAATAAAACCGCGCCAAACGACTCTCGTCAGGCCGTGCTCTCTCCAATAATTCGCTTTCACCGAGGCAATAGCCGAGATCGTGGTCACGGTGAACGAATAAAACCGCGCCAAACGTCTCTCGTCAGGCCGTGCTCTCTCCAATAATTCGCTTTCACCGAGGCAATAGCCGAGATCGTGGTCACGGTGAACGAATAAAACCGCGGCAAACGTCTCTCGTCAGGCCGTGCTCTCTCCAATAATTCGCTTTCACCGAGGCAATAGCCGAGATCGTGGTCACGGTGAACGAATAAAACCGCGCCGAACGTCTCTCGTCAGGCCGTGCTCTCTCCAATAATTCGCTTTCACCGAGGCAATAGCCGAGATCGTGGTCACGGTGAACGAATAAAACCGCGCCGAACGTCTCTCGTCAGGCCGTGCTCTCTCCAATAATTCGCTTTCACCGAGGCAATAGCCGAGATCGTGGTCACGGTGAACGAATAAAACCGCGCCAAACGTCTCTCGTCAGGCCGTGCTCTCTCCAATAATTCTCTTTCACCGAGGCAATAGCCGAGATCGTGGTCACGGTGAACGAATAAAACCGCGCCGAACGTCTCTAGTCAGGCCGTGCTCTCTCCAATAATTCGCTTTCACCGAGGCAATAGCCGAGATCGTGGTCACGGTGAACGAATAAAACCGCGCCAAACGTCTCTCGTCAGGCCGTGCTCTCTCCAATAATTCGCTTTCACCGAGGCAATAGCCGAGATCGTGGTCACGGTGAACGAATAAAACCGCGCCAAACGTCTCTCGTCAGGCCGTGCTCTCTCCAATAATTCGCTTTCACCGAGGCAATAGCCGAGATCGTGGTCACGGTGAACGAATAAAACCGCGCCAAACGTCTCTCGTCAGGCCGTGCTCTCTCCAATAATTCGCTTTCACCGAGGCAATAGCCGAGATCTTGGTCACGGTGAACGAATAAAACGGCGCCGAACGTCTCTCGTCAGGCCGTGCTCTCTCCAATAATTCGCTTTCACCGAGGCAATAGCCGAGATCGTGGTCACGGTGAACGAATAAAACCGCGCCGAACGTCTCTCGTCAGGCCGTGCTCTCTCCAATAATTCGCTTTCACCGAGGCAATAGCCGAGATCGTGGTCACGGTGAACGAATAAAACCGCGCCGAACGTCTCTCGTCAGGCCGTGCTCTCTCCAATAATTCGCTTTCACCGAGGCAATAGCCGAGATCGTGGTCACGGTGAACGAATAAAACCGCGCCAAACGTCTCTCGTCAGGCCGTGCTCTCTCCAATAATTCGCTTTCACCGAGGCAATAGCCGAGATCGTGGTCACGGTGAACGAATAAAACCGCGCCAAACGTCTCTCGTCAGGCCGTGCTCTCTCTAATAATTCGCTTTCACCGAGGCAATAGCCGAGATCGTGGTCACGGTGAACGAATAAAACCGCGCCAAACGTCTCTCGTCAGGCCGTGCTCTCTCCAATAATTCGCTTTCACCGAGGCAATAGCCGAGATCGTGGTCACGGTGAACGAATAAAACCGCGCCAAACGTCTCTCGTCAGGCCGTGCTCTCTCCAATAATTCGCTTTCACCGAGGCAATAGCCGAGATCGTGGTCACGGTGAACGAATAAAACCGCGCCAAACGTCTCTCGTCAGGCCGTGCTCTCTCCAATAATTCGCTTTCACCGAGGCAATAGCCGAGATCGTGGTCACGGTGAACGAATAAAACGGCGCCAAACGTCTCTCGTCAGGCCGTGCTCTCTCCAATAATTCGCTTTCACCGAGGCAATAGCCGAGATCGTGGTCACGGTGAACGAATAAAACCGCGCCAAACGTCTCTCGTCAGGCCGTGCTCTCTCCAATAATTCGCTTTCACCGAGGCAATAGCCGAGATCGTGGTCACGGTGAACGAATAAAACCGCGCCAAACGTCTCTCGTCAGGCCGTGCTCTCTCCAATAATTCGCTTTCACCGAGGCAATAGCCGAGATCGTGGTCACGGTGAACGAATAAAACCCCGCCGAACGTCTCTCGTCAGGCCGTGCTCTCTCCAATAATTCGCTTTCACCGAGGCAATAGCCGAGATCGTGGTCACGGTGAACGAATAAAACCGCGCCGAACGTCTCTCGTCAGGCCGTGCTCTCTCCAATAATTCGCTTTCACCGAGGCAATAGCCGAGATCGTGGTCACGGTGAACGAATAAAACCGCGCCAAACGTCTCTCGTCAGGCCGTGCTCTCTCCAATAATTCGCTTTCACCGAGGCAATAGCCGAGATCGTCGTCACGGTGAACGAATAAAACCGCGCCGAACGTCTCTCGTCAGGCCGTGCTCTCTCTCTCCAATAATTCGCTTTCACCGAGGCAATAGCCGAGATCGTGATCACGGTGAACGAATAAAACCGCGCCAAACGTCTCTCGTCAGGCCGTGCTCTCTCCAATAATTCGCTTTCACCGAGGCAATAGCCGAGATCGTGGTCACGGTGAACGAATAAAACCGCGCCAAACGTCTCTCGTCAGGCCGTGCTCTCTCCAATAATTCGCTTTCACCGAGGCAATAGCCGAGATCGTGGTCACGGTGAACGAATAAAACCGCGCCAAACGTCTCTCCTCAGGCCGTGCTCTCTCCAATAATTCGCTTTCCACCGAGGCAATAGCCGAGATCGTGGTCACGGTGAACGAATAAAACCGCGCCAAACGTCTCTCGTCAGGCCGTGCTCTCTCCAATAATTCGCTTTCACCGAGGCAATAGCCGAGATCGTGGTCACGGTGAACGAATAAAACCGCGCCAAACGTCTCTCGTCAGGCCGTGCTCTCTCCAATAATTCGCTTTCACCCCAGGCAATAGCCGAGATCGTGGTCACGGTGAACGAAAAAAACCGCGCCAAACGTCTCTCGTCAGGCCGTGCTCTCTCCAATAATTCGCTTTCACCGAGGCAATAGCCGAGATCGTGGTCACGGTGAACGAATAAAACCGCGCCGAACGTCTCTCGTCAGGCCGTGCTCTCTCCAATAATTCGCTTTCACCGAGGCAATAGCCGAGATCGTGGTCATGGTGAACGAATAAAACCGCGCCAAACGTCTCTCGTCAGGCCGTGCTCTCTCCAATAATTCGCTTTCACCGAGGCAGTAGCCGAGATCGTGGTCACGGTGAACGAATAAAACCGCGTCAAACGTCTCTCGTCAGGCCGTGCTCTCTCCAATAATTCGCTTTCACCGAGGCAATAGCCGAGATCGTGGTCACGGTGAACGAATAAAACCGCGCCAAACGTCTCTCGTCAGGCCGTGCTCTCTCCAATAATTCGCTTTCACCGAGGCAATAGCCGAGATCGTGGTCACGGTGAACGAATAAAACCGCGCCAAACGTCTCTCGTCAGGCCGTGCTCTCTCCAATAATTCGCTTTCACCGAGGCAATAGCCGAGATCGTGGTCACGGTGAACGAATAAAACCGCGCCAAACGTCTCTCGTCAGGCCGTGCTCTCTCCAATAATTCGCTTTCACCGAGGCAATAGCCGAGATCGTGGTCACGGTGAACAAATAAAACCGCGCCAAACGTCTCTCGTCAGGCCGTGCTCTCTCCAATAATTCGCTTTCACCGAGGCAATAGCCGAGATCGTGGTCACGGTGAACGAATAAAACCGCGCCGAACATCTCTCGGCAGGCCGTGCTCTCTCCAATAATTCGCTTTCACCGAGGCAATAGCCGAGATCGTGGTCACGGTGAACGAATAAAACCGCGCCAAACGTCTCTCGTCAGGCCGTGCTCTCTCCAATAATTCGCTTTCACCGAGGCAATAGCCGAGATCGTGGTCACGGTGAACGAATAAAACCGCGCCGAACGTCTCTCGTCAGGCCGTGCTCTCTCCAATAATTCGCTTTCACCGAGGCAATAGCCGAGATCGTGGTCACGGTGAACGAATAAAACCGCGCCAAACGTCTCTCGTCAGGCAGTGCTCTCTCCAATAATTCGCTTTCACCGAGGCAATAGCCGAGATCGTGGTCACGGTGAACGAATAAAACCGCGCCAAACGTCTCTCGTCAGGCCGTGCTCTCTCCAATAATTCGCTTTCACCGAGGCAATAGCCGAGATCGTGGTCACGGTGAACGAATAAAACCGCGCCGAACGTCTCTCGTCAGGCCGTGCTCTCTCCAATAATTTGCTTTCACCGAGGCAATGGCCGAGATCGTGGTCACGGTGAACGAATAAAACCGCGCCAAACGTCTCTCGTCAGGCCGTGCTCTCTCCAATAATTCGCTTTCACCGAGGCAATAGCCGAGATCGTGGTCACGGTGAACGAATAAAACCGCGCCGAACGTCTCTCGTCAGGCCGTGCTCTCTCCAATAATTCGCTTTCACCGAGGCAATAGCCGAGATCGTGGTCACGGTGAACGAATAAAACCGCGCCGAACGTCTCTCGTCAGGCCGTGCTCTCTCCAATAATTCGCTTTCACCGAGGCAATAGCCGAGATCGTGGTCACGGTGAACGAATAAAACCGCGCCGAACGTCTCTCGTCAGGCCGTGCTCTCTCCAATAATTCGCTTTCACCGAGGCAATAGCCGAGATCGTGGTCACGGTGAACGAATAAAAACCGCGCCGAACGTCTCTCGTCAGGCCGTGCTCTCTCCAATAATTCGCTTTCACCGAGGCAATAGCCGAGATTGTGGTCACGGTGAACGAATAAAACCGCGCCGAACGTCTCTCGTCAGGCCGTGCTCTCTCCAATAATTCGCTTTCACCGAGGCAATAGCCGAGATCGTGGTCACGGTGAACGAATAAAACCGCGCCGAACGTCTCTCGTCAGGCCGTGCTCTCTCCAATAATTCGCTTTCACCGAGGCAATAGCCGAGATCGTGGTCACGGTGAACGAATAAAACTGCGCCGAACGTCTCTCGTCAGGCCGTGCTCTCTCCAATAATTCGCTTTCACCGAGGCAATAGCCGAGATCGTGGTCACGGTGAACGAATAAAACCGCGCCGAACGTCTCTCGTCAGGCCGTGCTCTCTCCAATAATTCGCTTTCACCGAGGCAATAGCCGAGATCGTGGTCACGGTGAACGAATAAAACCGCGCCGAACGTCTCTCGTCAGGCCGTGCTCTCTCCAATAATTCGCTTTCACCGAGGCAATAGCCGAGATCGTGGTCACGGTGAACGAATAAAACCGCGCCGAACGTCTCTCGTCAGGCCGTGCTCTCTCCAATAATTCGCTTTCACCGAGGCAATAGCCGAGATCGTGGTCACGGTTAACGAATAAAACCGCGCCGAACGTCTCTCGTCAGGCCTTGCTCTCTCCAATAATTCGCTTTCACCGAGGCAATAGCCGAGATCGTGGTCACGGTGAACGAATAAAACCGCGCCGAACGTCTCTCGTCAGGCCGTGCTCTCTCCAATAATTCGCTTTCACCGAGGCAATAGCCGAGATCGTGGTCACGGTGAACGAATAAAACCGCGCCGAACGTCTCTCGTCAGGCCGTGCTCTCTCCAATAATTCGCTTTCACCGAGGCAATAGCCGAGATCGTGGTCACGGTGAACGAATAAAACCGCGCCGAACGTCTCTCGTCAGGCCGTGCTCTCTCCAATAATTCGCTTTCACCGAGGCAATAGCCGAGATCGTGGTCACGGTGAACGAATAAAACCGCGCCGAACGTCTCTCCTCAGGCCGTGCTCTCTCCAATAATTCGCTTTCACCGAGGCAATAGCCGAGATCGTGGTCACGGTGAACGAATAAAACCGCGCCGAACGTCTCTCGTCAGGCCGTGCCTCTCTCCAATAATTCGCTTTCACCGAGGCAATAGCCGAGATCGTGGTCACGGTGAACGAATAAAAACCGCGCCGAACGTCTCTCGTCAGGCCGTGCTCTCTCCAATAATTCGCTTTCACCGAGGCAATAGCCGAGATCGTGGTCACGGTGAACGAATAAAACCGCGCCGAACGTCTCTCGTCAGGCCGTGCTCTCTCCAATAATTCGCTTTCACCGAGGCAATAGCCGAGATCGTGGTCACGGTGAACGAATAAAACCGCGCCGAACGTCTCTCGTCAGGCCGTGCTCTCTCCAATAATTCGCTTTCACCGAGGCAATAGCCGAGATCGTGGTCACGGTGAACGAATAAAACCGCGCCGAACGTCTCTCGTCAGGCCGAGCTCTCTCCAATAATTCGCTTTCACCGAGGCAATATCCGAGATCGTGGTCACGGTGAACGAATAAAACCCGCGCCGAACGTCTCTCGTCAGGCCGTGCTCTCTCCAATAATTCGCTTTCACCGAGGCAATAGCCGAGATCGTGGTCACGGTGAACGAATAAAAACCGCGCCGAACGTCTCTCGTCAGGCCGTGCTCTCTCCAATAATTCGCTTTCACCGAGGCAATAGCCGAGATCGTGGTCACGGTGAACGAATAAAACCGCGCCGAACGTCTCTCGTCAGGCCGTGCTCTCTCCAATAATTCGCTTTCACCGAGGCAATAGCCGAGATCGTGGTCACGGTGAACGAATAAAAACCGCGCCGAACGTCTCTCGTCAGGCCGTGCTCTCTCCAATAATTCGCTTTCACCGAGGCAATAGCCGAGATCGTGGTCACGGTGAACGAATAAAACCGCGCCGAACGTCCCTAGTCAGGCCGTGCTCTCTCCAATAATTCGCTTTCACCGAGGCAATAGCCGAGATCGTGGTCACGGTGAACGAATAAAACCGCGCCGAACGTCTCTCGTCAGGCCGTGCTCTCTCCAATAATTCGCTTTCACCGAGGCAATAGCCGAGATCGTGGTCACGGTGAACGAATAAAACCGCGCCGAACGTCTCTCGTCAGGCCGTGCTCTCTCCAATAATTCGCTTTCACCGAGGCAATAGCCGAGATCGTGGTCACGGTGAACGAATAAAACCGCGCCGAACGTCTCTCGTCAGGCCGTGCTCTCTCCAATAATTCGCTTTCACCGAGGCAATAGCCGAGATCGTGGTCACGGTGAACGAATAAAAACCGCGCCGAACGTCTCTCGTCAGGCCCTGCCTCTCTCCAATAATTCGCTTTCACCGAGGCAATAGCCGAGATCGTGGTCACGGTGAACGAATAAAACCGCGCCGAACGTCTCTCGTCAGGCCCGTGCTCTCTCCAATAATTCGCTTTCACCGAGGCAATAGCCGAGATCGTGGTCACGGTGAACGAATAAAACCGCGCCAAACGTCTCTCGTCAGGCCGTGCTCTCTCCAATAATTCGCTTTCATCGAGGCAATAGCCGAGATCGTGGTCACGGTGAACGAATAAAACCGCGCCGAACGTCTCTCGTCAGGCCGTGCTCTCTCCAATAATTCGCTTTCACCGAGGCAATAGCCGAGATCGTGGTCACGGTGAACGAATAAAACCGCGCCGAACGTCTCTCGTCAGGCCGTGCTCTCTCCAATAATTCGCTTTCACCGAGGCAATAGCCGAGATCGTGGTCACGGTGAACGAATAAAACCGCGCCGAACGTCTCTCGTCAGGCCGTGCTCTCTCCAATAATTCGCTTTCACCGAGGCAATAGCCGAGATCGTGGTCACGGTGAACGAATAAAACCGCGCCGAACGTCTCTCGTCAGGCCGTGCTCTCTCCAATAATTCGCTTTCACCGAGGCAATAGCCGAGATCGTGGTCACGGTGAACGAATAAAACCGCGCCAAACGTCTCTCGTCAGGCCGTGCTCTCTCCAATAATTCGCTTTCACCGAGGCAATAGCCGAGATCGTGGTCACGGTGAACGAATAAAACCGCGCCGAACGTCTCTCGTCAGGCCGTGCTCTCTCCAATAATTCGCTTTCACCGAGGCAATAGCCGAGATCGTGGTCACGGTGAACGAATAAAACCGCGCCGAACGTCTCTCGTCAGGCCGTGCTCTCTCCAATAATTCGCTTTCACCGAGGCAATAGCCGAGATCGTGGTCACGGTGAACGAATAAAACCGCGCCGAACGTCTCTCGTCAGGCCGTGCTCTCTCCAATAATTCGCTTTCACCGAGGGCAATAGCCGAGATCGTGGTCACGGTGAACGAATAAAACCGCGCCAAACGTCTCTCGTCAGGCCGTGCTCTCTCCAATAATTCGCTTTCACCGAGGCAATAGCCGAGATCGTGGTCACGGTGAACGAATAAAACCGCGCCGAACGTCTCTCGTCAGGCCGTGCTCTCTCCAATAATTCGCTTTCACCGAGGCAATAGCCGAGATCGTGGAAGACCGCGCCAAACGTCTCTCGTCAGGCCGTGCTCTCTCCAATAATTCGCTTTCACCGAGGCAATAGGCCAGATCGTGGTCACGGTGAACGAATAAAACGGCGCCAAACGTCTCTCGTCAGGCCGTGCTCTCTCCAATAATTCGCTTTCACCGAGGCAATAGGCGAGATCGTGGTCACGGTGAACGAATAAAACGGCGCCGAACGTCTCTCGTCAGGCCGTGCTCTCTCCAATAATTCGCTTTCACCGAGGCAATAGGCGAGATCATGGTCACGGTGAACGAATAAAACGGCGCCAAACGTCTCTCGTCAGGCCGTGCTCTCTCCAATAATTCGCTTTCACCGAGGCAATAGGCGAGATCGTGGTCACGGTGAACGAATAAAACCGCGCCAAACGTCTCTCGTCAGGCCGTGCTCTCTCCAATAATTCGCTTTCACCGAGGCAATAGGCGAGATCGTGGTCACGGTGAACGAATAAAACGGCGCCAAACGTCTCTCGTCAGGCCGTGCTCTCTCCAATAATTCGCTTTCACCGAGGCAATAGGCGAGATCGTGGTCACGGTGAACGAATAAAACGGCGCCAAACGTCTCTCGTCAGGCCGTGCTCTCTCCAATAATTCGCTTTCACCGAGGCAATAGGCGAGATCGTGGTCACGGTGAACGAATAAAACGGCGCCAAACGTCTCTCGTCAGGCCGTGCTCTCTCCAATAATTCGCTTTCACCGAGGCAGTAGGCGAGATCGTGGTCACGGTGAACGAATAAAACGGCGCCAAACGTCTCTCGTCAGGTCGTGCTCTCTCCAATAATTCGCTTTCACCGAGGCAATAGGCGAGATCGTGGTCACGGTGAACGAATAAAACGGCGCCAAACGTCTCTCGTCAGGCCGTGCTCTCCCAATAATTCGCTTTCACCGAGGCAATAGGCGAGATCGTGGTCACGGTGAGCGAATAAAACGGCGCCAAACGTCTCTCGTCAGGCCGTGCTCTCTCCAATAATTCGCTTTCACCGAGGCAATAGGCGAGATCGTGGTCACGGTGAACGAATAAAACCGCGCCAAACGTCTCTCGTCAGGCCGTGCTCTCTCCAATAATTCGCTTTCACCAAGGCAATAGGCCAGATCGTGGTCACGGTGAACGAATAAAACGGCGCCAAACGTCTCTCGTCGGGCCGTGCTCTCTCCAATAATTCGCTTTCACCGAGGCAATATTCGAGATCGTGGTCACGGTGAACGAATAAAACGGCGCCAAACGTCTCTCGTCAGGCCGTGCTCTCTCCAATAATTCGCTTTCACCGAGGCAACAGGCGAGATCATGGTCACGGTGAACGAATAAAACCGCGCCGAACGTCTCTCGTCAGGCCGTGCTCTCTCCAATAATTCGCTTTCACCGAGGCAATAGGCGAGATCGTGGTCACGGTGAACGAATAAAACGGCGCCAAACGTCTCTCGTCAGGCCGTGCTCTCTCCAATAATTCGCTTTCACCGAGGCAATAGGCGAGATCGTGGTCACGGTGAACGAATAAAACGGCGCCAAACGTCTCTCGTCAGGCCGTGCTCTCTCCAATAATTCGCTTTCACCGAGGCAGTAGGCGAGATCGTGGTCACGGTGAACGAATAAAACGGCGCCAAACGTCTCTCGTCAGGTCGTGCTCTCTCCAATAATTCGCTTT
Source organism: Ixodes scapularis (assembly GCF_016920785.2). Taxonomy (NCBI): domain Eukaryota; kingdom Metazoa; phylum Arthropoda; class Arachnida; order Ixodida; family Ixodidae; genus Ixodes; species Ixodes scapularis. The sequence continues at coordinate 2,519 of NW_024610247.1, read as the reverse complement.
CACCGAGGCAATAGGCGAGATCGTGGTCACGGTGAACGAATAAAACGGCGCCAAACGTCTCTCGTCAGGCCGTGCTCTCTCCAATAATTCGCTTTCACCGAGGCAATAGGCGAGATCGTGGTCACGGTGAGCGAATAAAACGGCGCCAAACGTCTCTCGTCAGGCCGTGCTCTCTCCAATAACTCGCTTTCACCGAGGCAATAGGCGAGATCGTGGTCACGGTGAACGAATAAAACGGCGCCAAACGTCTCTCGTCAGGCCGTGCTCTCTCCAATAATTCGCTTTCACCGAGGCAATAGGCGAGATCGTGGTCACGGTGAACGAATAAAACGGCGCCAAACGTCTCTCGTCGGGCCGTGCTCTCTCCAATAATTCGCTTTCACCGAGGCAATATTCGAGATCGTGGTCACGGTGAACGAATAAAACGGCGCCAAACGTCTCTCGTCAGGCCGTGCTCTCTCCAATAATTCGCTTTCACCGAGGCAACAGACGAGATCATGGTCACGGTGAACGAATAAAACCGCGCCGAACGTCTCTCGTCAGGCTGTGCTCTCTCCAATAATTCGCTTTCACCGAGGCAATAGGCGAGATCGTGGTCACGGTGAACGAATAAAACGGCGCCAAACGTCTCTCGTCAGGCCGTGCTCTCTCCAATAATTCGCTTTCACCGAGGCGATAGGCGAGATCGTGGTCACGGTGAACGAATAAAACGGCGCCAAACGTCTCTCGTCAGGCCGTGCTCTCTCCAATAATTCGCTTTCACCGAGGCAATAGGCGAGATCGTGGTCACGGTGAACGAATAAAACCGCGCCAAACGTCTCTCGTCAGGCCGTGCTCTCTCCAATAATTCGCTTTCACCGAGGCAATAGGCGAGATCGTGGTCACGGTGAACGAATAAAACGGCGCCAAACGTCTCTCGTCAGGCCGTGCTCTCTCCAATAATTCGCTTTCACCGAGGCAATAGGCGAGATCGTGGTCACGGTGAACGAATAAAACCGCGCCAAACGTCTCTCGTCAGGCCGTGCTCTCTCCAATAATTCGCTTTCACCGAGGCAATAGGCGAGATCGTGGTCACGGTGAACGAATAAAACGGCGCCAAACGTCTCTCGTCAGGCCGTGCTCTCTCCAATAATTCGCTTTCACCGAGGCAATAGGCGAGATCGTGGTCACGGTGAACGAGTAAAACGGCGCCAAACGTCTCTCGTCAGGCCGTGCTCTCTCCAATAATTCGCTTTCACCGAGGCAATAGGCGAGATCGTGGTCACGGTGAAAGAATAAAACGGCGCCAAACGTCTCTCGTCAGGCCGTGCTCTCTCCAATAATTCGCTTTCACCGAGGCAATAGGCGAGATCGTGGTCACGGTGAACGAATGAAACCGCGCCAAACGTCTCTCGTCAGGCCGTGCTCTCTCCAATAATTCGCTTTCACCGAGGCAATAGGCGAGATCGTGGTCACGGTGAACGAATAAAACGGCGCCAAACGTCTCTCGTCAGGCCGTGCTCTCCAATAATTCGCTTTCACCGAGGCAATAGGCGAGATCGTGGTCACGGTGAACGAATAAAACGGCGCCAAACGTCTCTCGTCAGGCCGTGCTCTCTCCAATAATTCGCTTTCACCGAGGCAATAGGCGAGATCGTGGTCACGGTGAACGAATAAAACCGCGCCAAACGTCTCTCGTCAGGCCGTGCTCTCTCCAATAATTCGCTTTCACCGAGGCAATAGGCGAGATCGTGGTCACGGTGAACGAGTAAAACGGCGCCAAACGTCTCTCGTCAGGCCGTGCTCTCTCCAATAATTCGCTTTCACCGAGGCAATAGGCGAGATCGTGGTCACGGTGAACGAATAAAACCGCGCCAAACGTCTCTCGTCAGGCCGTGCTCTCTCCAATAATTCGCTTTCACCGAGGCAATAGGCGAGATCGTGGTCACGGTGAACGAATAAAACGGCGCCAAACGTCTCTCGTCAGGCCGTGCTCTCTCCAATAATTCGCTTTCACCGAGGCAATAGGCGAGATCGTGGTCACGGTGAACGAATAAAACGGCGCCAAACGTCTCTCGTCAGGCCGTGCTCTCTCCAATAATTCGCTTTCACCGAGGCAATAGGCGAGATCGTGGACACGGTGAACGAATAAAACCGCGCCAAACGTCTCTCGTCAGGCCGTGCTCTCTCCAATAATTCGCTTTCACCGAGGCAATAGGCGAGATCGTGGTCACGGTGAACGAGTAAAACGGCGCCAAACGTCTCTCGTCAGGCCGTGCTCTCTCCAATAATTCGCTTTCACCGAGGCAATAGGCGAGATCGTGGTCACGGTGAACGAATAAAACGGCGCCAAACGTCTCTCGTCAGGCCGTGCTCTCTCCAATAATTCGCTTTCACCGAGGCAATAGGCGAGATCGTGGTCACGGTGAACGAATAAAACCGCGCCAAACGTCTCTCGTCAGGCCGTGCTCTCTCCAATAATTCGCTTTCACCGAGGCAATAGCGAGATCGTGGTCACGGTGAACGAATAAAACGGCGCC